>NC_088865.1:48534596-48724883 GCF_032884065.1 Artemia franciscana
TTTGGTCACTTAAGAAGGGCATGAAAACTTCTAATTTCCCTTCAAATGAACCCTCTCGCAATATCCTAGACCCACTGGGTCGATACGATCACCCCTGGAAAAAAAAGAAATATAAACGCATCCGTGATCTTTCTTCTGGCAAAAAATACGAAATTCCACATTTTTGTAGATAGAAGCAGGAAACCTACAGTAGGGCTTTCTGATATGCTGAAGCTGTTAGTGTGTTTTCTATTAAGATTAGGCTATATGAAAAACAAGGTGTTTCTCCCTTTTACTAAAATCAGGCAAAGTTTCTCATGCTCGTAACCTTTAATAGGTAAAACTAAACTTGATGAAACTTGTATATTTGGAAACACCATAATAAGCCAATTCTTTTAATATATCTACCGGTATCAAAATTCTGTCTTTTAGAGTTTCGCTTACTAATGAGCCGTACCATGGACTGTCTGATGCTGCAGCTTTGTCCATTAACAACTAGGATAGTGTCTTTAAGTTAAACTTACCCTCAACTGTCTAATAGTGTTTCAACTTGATATGCTTCCCCAGCTGCTTGGGAAATATTGAAGATATACCTTTTTGACAACCCGAATGTATTAGCGTTCAACTAATTTCATTTAATGTCTTCTTTAGTATTACAGTAAATTTTCAAGTTAATGCTCGTCTCCGTTCCAGAGATAAATATGGATACGCCCTTTTGACTAGTTTAATGCACCAGATTTTGTTTTAGTTCAGTATCCACCTCAATGTCCTCTGAAACGATCAACTTAAAGAACTTAGGTATTTGTGAGATATTCCAGATAAGTCCTTTTGACAACCTGGATGCATTGCCTGAAAATCCCCCTCGGCGCTCCTTGAAATTTCAGTATAATTTTCTCAGACTTTTCTGACCTACTCAGGATCAAATATTCTCTCTCTTTTCCAATTACAAATCCTCAATGCAAACAAGGAGCACCTTCTATAATTTACAACGTTTTCTCCGGGGGTTGTAGGGGGCATAACACCCCCAGAGGTATAGTTATGAAATCAATTCATTAATATTAACCAATGACAATTTTAAGGGGGTCTAAAAAGGACAAGGGTGGCTTTTTTCCCTCCAAGCACTGTTTGACAAGCTATGAAAGTTTAACAAAATCCCCTTAGCCGTTCCTGAGATATTGCTTTTGCGCCCTTTTGACAACCAGTACGTAATAGTGTGTTTTGAGCTCAACATACCCGTCAGCATTTCCCGAAAGTAGTCACAAATAGATGTAGTGGCAGTTGCAAGCAGTCACCGTCACAGCTGCAAGTTTTTGTAGTCATAAATAGTCACACTCGCAGCCACAACCAGTCGCATTCGGTTTCACAGTAGTAGCAGTAAAACTGGTGACCATGTTAGTTTTAACTTCAGACCATTTTCGTTCCTAAGCTATTACAGATACACCTATTTGATAACTTGGATGCTGATAGCGGTTTTTGATTTAGGTCGACATGTCGTTGAACATTCTCCAGAGGTGAAAACGTCACCTCCACACTCTTAGCCTTTTCGGGCACACCCGGGATCAAACATGCCCCCTTTCCCTGATGAAAAATCCTATATTTAATAAATTGGCAAATTGCATAGTTTACATTCTTTGTCCCAAGGGCTGTAGGGGCATGGTATCTCAAGAGGCATATCTATTAGACCTTTTACCATTTTAAATTAAACGGCTTTTTAAGATTTTTATTAGTGTTGAGGGGAGAATCTAAGAGGTCAACAGGGGGACTGGTATACCTCTGTTCCCTTCTTAAGATCCTAATTAATGTGCCACTAAAGTTTCAATTTAATAATTTTAGTCATTCTCTAGATATTGCTGATATGCCCTTTCAGCAACCCTTCTGTGTATAGTGTTTTTTTTTTTTTTTTTTTTTTTTTTTTTTTTTTTTTTTTTTTTTTTTTTTTTTTTTTTTTTTTTAATCCCTCTTAACCTTGTCTAAAAGTTTTATGTTAATATCCTTAGAATTTTAGGATGCTTAGGATTACACCCCCTCCCAAACAAGATATAAAGTCCTCTTGTCCTTCCTTTCCCTGCCTCTCCTGAACTGTTTGATAGATTTAACTAATCTAAAAAAACCTGGGATATTACTGACATTATAATTTGACACCATATAGTATCTTTATAGCATATAGTTTTACTCTCCCAAGCCATAATATGACATCCAATTGCCCCCTTCCCCCAATCAATATTCCCTGGAAGTTTCAACTTGGGGCTCCAAGCCATGATCTTAGTATACACATTTGTTGTCGATCCACCTCTCTCTCCTTCCCAATCACGATCGCAGCTGTAGCTGCAACCTATTATATGAGTATATAAGATCCACTTGAACTTGCTCCAATTCAGAACTTCCTGAAAATATCAACTTGATCCCCAAATCTGAAAATATCAACTTGATCCCCAAACCATTTCCAAGACATTGCAAATAATTTGAAAGCTTGGATGTACATACTTTCTTTTGATTTTACATAGATATACCTGTCATTTTCAAAGTATACCCTTAGGAAGCACTGTAAACCTTGGCTTAACAACATACCCAAAGGTTAACTGTATTGAACAACTAATACCAGATATCGACGCCTTTTCTGACAAAATCTGTTAAGGCCTAGCGGAAGCCCAAGCGTTTCACTCCCTAGTCAATTCTTTTTCAGAGGCGGCCACTCGGTCAAAAGACAAAATTATCAGTTTTCTTCGTCGCTTCAACTAAATAAACATGAGAATATTGAACCCAAGGGGTTTCTCACTTAAAATTACGATTAGATGCAGGTTATCCTTAGCAATTCTTCTTGTAATTATTTATACAAGATAATTTTTAATATATATTTATTAACCGGCAGTGTGGTGTCGCCACGCTACTTATTCTCCAGACTCTGTTTAAACTGGTTAGAACTAACTATTACTTCACTGAATCGCTCAAAAACAATCCGAGTGGTTAGCCCCTTGGTCTAATTTATGCATTCTCACGCGCTCCTATTGCAGCTGCATCTAGTCTTTTGAGGGGAATTTTTGACTTCGGAACACAAATATGTAAAGTATTTAAAGGGACTGCAGCCAGTAACTATATATTATATAAATACGTTTCTGATTGTTGAATAGAATATTTTTGCTTTTTTATAACCCACAACAATTGTGTCAAGTGCAGCAATCTAGAATATCTAGCAATCTAGATATTCCAGATAGTGCAGCAATCTAGCAATCTAGAGCCCGAGACAGGTTTTATAATTATTTTGGAATTATAAAAAAATAATTGTCGGCTTTAAGATTTGATAGATCAAAATTTTCAACAGATTTTTGTTTAATTGTTAAAATAAAAATCACCAAAATCACTAATTCAGGAACGTCAGGCAAACTCCGAATGTTTAACATGGGAGGTATAGGATGATTCCTTGAGAACCCGTCCTGCCTTAGTAATGTGAACATGAGCAATGTTTAAACAATTAGTAGCTAACATGATTAAGGGTAATTACCCCCAAAACTGTGGGGGTGTCTTCAACTTCAGGAGCATGCTACATTAGACGATTTGACGTATCCGAGGGGAATGGATATATCAAAACTTTGATCCAGTATTATGGAGGATACGGAGGGATCTGGTATAAAAAAAGAGTGAGGGAGGAAGGCTGGTTGAAATTCTTCTGTTTTCAGTTGTATGAATCGCCTCTCAAGTTGTGACAACCAACCCTTCCCTACGAGGTGGCCAGGAAAAAAAGAATTTTACTCTTTGTTTGGCCCGCCGTCAGGATCTAACTGGCACAAACCTAAATTTCATCCACTATTCGCTTCTGCTTTGGTATTTCCTTAACCCAAGGACTTAGAAATATATGTTTATAGAAGACCAGAGAAACATCTTGCCCCTTTTTCGAGTCCATTTGTTTGGTAGAGAATATTGCGTCTGCGAACATCCTTTTTTGTGTGTACAACTGCCTTTGGCTCATGCTTTAGGGAAAATATTACCCTTTTTTGACCCCATTAATACCACTCCACCCCCTTTGGAAGGATAAGTTGATAACCCATTTTACCCAGAAAACATTCCCTGAGAGTTTTGAGCCAAAGGCACCCCTCGACATTAAACAAGCACACTTTTTCCAATGTGAACCTGGTTCCAGGCGTTTACCCCCCCCCCTCCCCAGAAAACACACCCGCAGAAAATTGCCCCTGCCGGGAAATGCTCTCCCGCGGGAAACAACCCTTGCGGAAATATGCTCCCCTAGAAAATATCCCCTGTCGAAAGTGCCCTTCGCGGAAAATACTATCCACGGAAAACACCCCCCCCCCATGTAGAATATCCTCTCCCTCGAAAAATAAACTCCGATAGAAAATGTACCCCGCGGAAAATATCCCTTGGAAAATATCCTCTCCAGAGAAAATAGCCCCCAGGAGAATAGCCCCTGGAATATACCCCCGCAGAAAATTGAGTATTCCAAATTTGAGAATCTTATTTGAGTTCTGTTTTTTTTTAGTTTCGTTGAGAAGTCCTAAGGCGGGTGATAAAGTGGTATGTACACACCCTAAACATTTTAAAAACTTAGGATTTGTTACAGCCCCAAAAGTCTGGTTACCTGATATTTGGACTATTTAGAAATAAATGGTTATATAAAATGTCGATTAGATGCATTTCGGGACAAGGCGATATGTGTGTGTGGGGGGGGGGCTCTTCTCTGATAACTTTGACTCTTAAGAAGGGACCTAGAACTTCTGATTACCAATCAAACGAGCCCGCTTCAAAGTTTATACGAACATTCTTTCTGTAAAAACCTTATATAACCCAGGGCATAATTTACACCCCTTTCCCAGGGAGGATGTGGGGGGGGGGCTTGCATCCTCAAAGACATAATTTTCGGACCTTTCAATTACATTGAACAAAATGGCTATCTCAAAATTTTGATTGGAAGTGCTTGGGGAAATTATAGGCGTTGGAGGAGGGCTATTTGCTCTCCAATCACTTTCGACTATTGAAAAGGGCCCTATCACTCTCAATTTACAATCGACTGAGCCCTTTTTGAAGTTTCTACGACAAATCCTTCTATACGAAGGGCCCTGGTATAAAACCAAAAGAAAAAATAAATAAAATAAGTAATACTTTGTACAAGCATCGTTCTTTACCTAGATAGCGCTAGTGCACTGGCTATGATAGCTTTTTTCACGGAAATCTTTTTTACATTTTTTTTTCTATTAGACCTCATCATTTTACACTTTTCTTTACACTCCATGGGAGGGGGGTATTTTCTGCAGGGGTATTATCTGGGGGAAATATTGTCTGTGAGGGGGCTTTTTTCCGTGGGGCATATTTTCCGGGAGGGGTATTTTCCGGGGTAAACACCGACCACCGTAAAACCTATGTACAAACAGAGAAAATACATTATTTGCAGCCTCTTCCCCAGGGCTAGGGGTCATAACACCCTCCAATGTATATTTTTTGAACCTATTGACTATTTTTGACGGATATGATGTTTAAAAATTTTTACTCATGTCTTAGGGGGCTGAGGGGGTGGATTGTGTAGCAAAAGAAGGTAATGGGAGGAGTGGTTGTCCCCCGATAACTCTTGACTCTTTAAAAGGGCATAGAACTTATCAGTTCCAATTAAATGAACCCCTGCTAAAATTTCTGCAGCTATCCCGTTCCATGCGAAGTGACCGATGAAAAAAGATACTACTTTGCAGCTATATGGCTCATCCCTTAAACAGTGCTGGATTGTTGCCTCTGTGCAAAAGAATGCCAAACAATGGAAAACTACATACTTGTCTGGTGTTTTCTGTTTTAAATCCTTGTTTCTAATATCTATATGAACAGAACGCAACCAAATAGTAGTTTGTATGAACAGAAGTGCCAAGTGTACTCCGGCCTGTAGGGGTTTGTGCGATAACCAGAATGGTATGTCGCATCTCAACCAAACTTGGTCAGAGGTAACAATTGATCCTAGTTATGCCTTTTTAAGGTTGGAAACCATTTAAAGCAAGGGAGATAAGAGTTACAGCATTGAGATATTTTTATCGTCAGTTGAATATCAAGAGGTCGTATCTCTGAAATTATAAATTTTCAGAAGAGCGAAAAAAAATCCCATAACCTATTTATTTCCCTTCCGATAATCGTAAAACAAAAGCAGATTGATATGTAAAATCAAAATATATTAATCCGTTCTTTTTACGGTTATCGGACGAGAATTAAAAGAATTACGAGTTTTTTCGCTCTTCTTAAAATTTACAATTATAGAGATACGATCTTGATACCCGACTGAAGCTGTACTTTCAGACTGTTAAGCGTCTTAGCAATGGGATTAACTAATGCAAGACTTAAAAAAGAAATAGTTTAAGTACCTGTTTAATAAGTTTCAGTGGGTTCTCTACCTTGTTTGAGAAAATGCAAACAATTCTGGGGCTATTAGAAAAACTTTTGTTCTGCATTTTTATAAATGTTCTCAAAAATTCAGGGGACCGTAATGAAAATCACACCGTTAGGTTCTGCATTCCAGAGAGCCCTATTTTAGAGGTTTAAAGCTCCTACCTACTAAGATGTTGTATTCCGTTCTTTTCACCAGAAGAAAGAACAGATGCGGGTTTATTAGGTTTTTTTCCTAGGGACGATCATATCGAATTGAAAGTTTTCGAAAATTGAGAGAGAGCTCATTCGAACAGAACTCGAAAGTTCTTTTGCTCTTTTTAAGTGACTAATTAAAAAATAAAATTCCACAAAACATGTTTTTTCGAAAAAAAGTAAAGACCTCCATTAAGCCGAGAATGAGCAAAAATAAAGTCAAATAATCTTCCAAGCGTAAAACTACCAAAAATCACTATCAACAAATAAATGAAACTCAAAACGAACAGAAATTAGCCTACAATAAATAGCTATGTCAAACTCAAAAGAAGCAAAAATTAACATGAGCCATGTCAAACTCAAAACAAGCAAAAATTAACATGCGTAGGGCTGCTCATAACCCCCATGCCTTTTCAAAACCAGAACACAAAATGCGCTTTACTGAAAAACAAAAACAACAGCAAAACAAATGACCGTGGATTACCGGTTAAATTGACATATACTGATATTTATTCCTTAAAAGTCTTGATATATTTTCATTTATGAAAGTAAGAAAAGTGAAAACTTTTCGAACGTATTTTGTTTTCAGTAAAGTGCAAACTGTGTTCTGATCTTCAGAAGGCATGGTGGTAATTTAGTTCAAATATCTCCTTAATGCTGTGAATGGAGTAGTAGGGTAGCATTGGTAGTGGTAGTTGTAGTAGTATTGATAGCATGCAAATTTTGCCTTTTTGATCACCTCCCTTATTATTTCCTAAATTTTCCAAATTCATATACTCAGTTATTCCTGTGTTGTATCCTTTTGACAATCCATATGCACGTAACCTGTTTTAATTTTGTTCAACACTCCGCTCAACATTCTCTGAAAGACTCGCCTGAATGCCCTTCGTCTTCTTGGAAAGTAAAGTTCAAACATGCGTACCTTTGTCAATAACACACACTATGTGTAAAAAAAAGCACTAATTGACTAACTTACAGCCCTTGTCTTGAGGACGGTTGGGAGGTTGACATACCCAATGCTGGGCCTTTCAACAGTGCTGAACAAAATAGCTCTCTTAAAGTTTCAATATAAGTTTTGGGGAATGACAATTTTGGGGAGAGCTGAAGTCCCTCGCTTCACTTTTGACTCTTGATTATGTTTAAAATTTTGGAACTTTTTAAACTTTAATAAATAAACAATTATTTAAACTTTGACGAATAAATATCAGTTTATGTATACTAAACAGTCAATCTGCAGTCATTTTTTTTAGTAAAGTGCAAATTATGTTCTGGTCTTGAGAGGGTGTGGGGGTTGTCAAAAACACGATTTAAAGACCTTTCAACTACACTGAGCAAAATGGCTTTTTCAAGATTTGAATTTTTGTGTTTAAAGAATGGATAGACGGGGGGGGGCGTGCTCCAATCGCTGTTGACCAATAAAATGGGTACTAAGTCTTTCAATTACCAATTGAATGAGCCTTTTTGAATTTTCTATGAAAACAAATGGCCTTCACAAAATTTGCATTAGATACATTTTGAGAAAATACGGGACGTCGGAGAGGGGACCACCCTCCTACCACTCTGAATCTGAAAAAGGGCACTAGAGCTTCTTATTAGCAATCCAATGCGATCTCTCTGAAATTTCCACGATCACCCTTTCTATATTTATACCTTATATCCCTCCGTAGCATAACTTACAACCTTGCCCCGAGGGCTTTGGGAGGCTTGTCATCCTCAAAGACATAATTTCCAGACCTTTCATTTACGTTGAACAAAATGGTAATCTCAAAATTTTTATTAGATGTATTGGGGAAAATTGTGGGCATGGGAGGGGGTTAGTTGCCCTCCAATCACTTTCGGCTATTTAAAAGTACATTAGCCCTTTCAATTTCCAACCTTATCAATCTGGGTAGTTTCTAACTTCCACATATGTCCGGATAACATAGATGACGTTCACTAAGACTTCGTCCTAGGAATATAGTATTCTACTCTGCATCTTACTACAGTCAGGCAGCTCAAAAAGATAGGGCATGTGAATTAGCTCTTCCAAATCCCACTCGGTAAACTCAAATGTCCAAAATATTTTCCAAAATCCCCTTTATATTGTGTCTCCCCTCCCGTGACCCATTCTTATCATACCCCCAGCAATTACTCCCAGAAACCATACCCTAAATCGATGGGCTCTTAAGAAAGAGAAAAAAAAATCTGTCAACAAAAAGAAAAAAGAAAACACAATCTGAAGATGAAGATCTAGCAGGCAAGTTTAATTATATGATTAAATTTTCCTGAAAACGAGGTTTATCTTGTAATTTTATGACAAAATTATTCGTAAACTGATCATGCGACCAGTTTCATGTCTAAATCTCTAACAGACCAAAAGCAAAATCCGCGGCGAGGGGGCCACTTGACCAAGGGCGCCAATATGACTCAAGGTGGGCTCCAAATTAACAAGTTTATTTTAAAAAAGAAAAAGAACGGAATAAAGGCGCCAGAAATATCTTGGGGTAAGGGTCACTCCCTCCGACCCCATAGATCCGTTCCTGGCCTGAACCGCTTTTAACTCTTTTCTTCATCTAATTTCAACCAAATTAGCTATATAGTTCAAATAAATAGTTAGATACATGTTTCACACAAAGCCCTATTGGGATATTCACTATTTAAATAGTCACAAAACTAAAATTAAGGATTTTTTTAGTAAGGAGTGGGCAGGGGCAGTTCGAAAAATGTAGTCCATAATATAAATTAATGTTGTAAGTTGCCTTATCATATTCTAATCATTGACGCCTAGAAACCACACCCCAAATCGACGGGCTCTTAAGAAAAAGAATAAAAAAATCTGCCAAAAAAAGAAAACACATTCTGAAGACGAAGATCTAGCAAACAAGTTTAATTATATGATTAATTTTTCATGAAAACGAGGTTTACCTTATAATTTTATGACGAAACGATTTGTAAACTGATTGTGCGAGCAGTTCTATGTTTGAATCTCTAACACATCAAGAGCAAAATCTTGGGCGCTGGGGCCCCTGGACCAAGGGCACCAATGTCACTCTAGGTGGGCATCAAGATAAAAAGTTTATTTAAAAAAAAGATTAAAAAAAAAAGAAAAAGGAACGGAATAAGTGTACCAGAAGTGCCTTAGGGGGAGGGCTGCCTCCTCCGACCCCATATATCTGCTCCTGGCTTGAATTGCTTTTAATTCGTTCCTGCATCTAATTTTAACCAAATTAGCTATATAGTTAAAATAAATAAATAGATAGATTTATTCACACGAAAACCCTATTGGGCCGTTCGCTGTTTAATTAGTCACAAAACTAAAATTAAGGATTTTTTTAGGTTGAAGGGGGTATACTATTAGTCAAAACTTACCTCTCGATTTCCGGGTATTTTCGATATTTCACCTAAATATCCGGAAATATCCTTCGATCCCCTAGTACATTCAGCCATCAGCCTTCGTCTCTTTTCCATTCTCTGCTCGTGTCCAAATTTCTTATTTTTATCCATTTTGGACTTTTAGCTACAAAGTTAGTTTTCAATCTGTCATTGTGAATAGACAAATAGCTATAACTGT
Source organism: Artemia franciscana (assembly GCF_032884065.1). Taxonomy (NCBI): domain Eukaryota; kingdom Metazoa; phylum Arthropoda; class Branchiopoda; order Anostraca; family Artemiidae; genus Artemia; species Artemia franciscana. The sequence continues at coordinate 48,544,687 of NC_088865.1, forward strand.
GCTACCACGTTTTTCAAACGTTTAAGACAAAGAAAAAATTTTGTTTTCATCACATTTTCAAAAAATCGGGAAAAGTTCCATGTTCTTAAAAATATCTTTGCAGCAATCAAAAATTTTTATACCAATTTGCCGATTTATAGTGAACCGGCTAAATATAAATAATTTTTGTTTGTTTCAAGTTTCAACTTTGCTCTTTACAATCATAGGAAAGCTTTGCTTTTTGTTGTTAATTGAATAAATCACCTACGAATAATTCATGAAATAGACAAGTTTACTTAAAAAAAGAGCAAAAAAAGAAAAAAGAACGGAATGCGAGTGAGGGTGCCAGAAAAATCTTAGGGGCGTAAGGCCCCTCTGGCCTCCGATGCCCCCTGGATTCGTTCCTCCAAAATAAACTGTGGCTCCGCATCTGCTCCTCTGAAATAAACTGTTGAAGAGTGACTGAGCAATGAAACTTTTTTTTTTATAAGCATCGATTTTTAACTAAATACTATTGTTCTTGTTAAATTGATCACTGTTTCTATTGGCTCCCCACATTTCTAAAATAAATTGGGAATGAGTCTGTAAAAGCTTTTCTAATTTTCTTTCTAAGATAAATGATTTCCTTTTCTTTGTGTGGTATTCTCTTGAAAAAATCTGGGATGAGCCAACCGTCAAAGAACAATTTTCGGTGAACTATAAATATACTAATATAACGAAAAGAAAAGAAAGAGTAAAGGAATAGAGTTGTTCTTGTTATATTTCAGCCGGTCAGATGAGTGGTAAGCTCTGATGTATTTGAAAAACAAAACTTTAAATTCATTTCAGAACAAAAGAAGTTTGCAAAAAAAAATAATTCAATAAAGATAGAAGTAAAGAGCTAAATCACAACTGAAAATAAGAAGAAACTATTACTTTGCAGGCCCTGCGATATATAGAAAATTCATTAAAAAGGAAATAAATTGACTTAAGATCAAGATCGTATCCAGGATTTTTGTTCGGGCGGCTATTTCTCCGAAGGGGGGGGACAAAATACTTTACTTACCAAAAATTTGTTTATATGGATTTTGTTACGTTTTCTACGGATTGGACCAAAATTTCGGGGGAGGGGTCAAACGCCTAAACCCGCCACCTGCATAGGGCCATTTTATCATAGTCCCCTACTGTACGGTCCTGTTTTTCATGTGCTACAGTTTCCCAAATGTGCCTGCTATATAGCAATTTTCGGTGCTGCAGTCAAAACAAAAATTTCAAAAAACTTTTCAAATTTAAAAATGGTCCGTTAAGTTTATTTGGATTAGATTTTAGGTCAATTTCTAATCTTTTTTAATGTAGATGATTAAAAATATATCCAAAGAAGATGTAGCTGATCAGAATGCTAATGGAAAAATGTCGTGTATTTGAATGACACATCGTGTATTTGAATCTATTTAGATTATTGTCATACATAAACAATGTATTGGCATATATTATGATGTAGGGCACATCATTTAACTGCATTTCAATTCGATTTGACCATATAAGAGAAAAAGTGCAATATTTAATTTAGCGCGTGCCACAGTGCCAAAAGTTTTGGCACAAAGGTACCAAAAATAGCAATGCTAACCCTGTTTGTGTGCCTATGCAAAGGGGCTGATGTAAATCCCCATTCATAACTATATTTGATTAATTGTGAGATTTGACTTGCACTAATTTGAGCGAACCGTGCACTAATGAATTAACCGTGTATCTAATTTTTTATTTTCAAAAGATTCTACAAATATAGAGAACTATTGGCTGTTAATTGATCTTTCTTCAAAAGTAAATTTTACATAGGCTGTAAAGCAGCAACTTCCTTTTGTTCTAAGTTTTGACTTCGTTATTTACTTGTAGAACAAAAAGTTAATTTCTCATAAATTAGGCGGCGACGCAAAAGAACCAGAGCTAAGAGCTCACATGGCACTTGTGACGAGGTCGGAAGAGCCAAGAGCTCATATGGCATGAGCTCTAGCAAAATTCTAAGAATCAACATATTGATTTAAAAGAAAAATCAGAGGCTTAATGCAAGTAGGGATTTAAAATAAGAGCTCTGAGACACGAGGTCCTTCTAAATATTAAAATTCATTAAGATCAGATCACCCACTTGTAAGTTTAAAATACCTCATTTTTTCTAGTATTTCCTCTCCCTTCAGCCTCCCAGATGGTCGAATTGGAAAAAAGCTTTATTTAGTGAATTTGTCCCGGTCCCCGACACGCCTACCAATTGACATCGTCCTAGCACTTCCAAAAGCACCGAACTCACCAAAGCACTGGACCCCCCCAACTATCCCAAAGATAGTGGGTCCAGGCCGATTACGTCGATCACATATCTACAAAATTTGCTTATTCTAGCCACCAAGTTTCATCCCAATCTCTTCACTCTAAGCGTTTTCCAAGATTTCCGGTTTTCCTCTCCAACTCCCCCCAATGTCACCAGATCTGGTCAAGATCAGTGACTTTGTCACGGTCCCCGACACACCTACCAATTGACATCGTCTTAGCACTTCCAAAAGCACCAAACTCACCAAAGCACTGGACCACCCTAACTATCCCAAAGATAGCGGGTCCAGGCCGATTACGTCAATCACATATCTACAACATTTGCTTATTCTACCCACCAGGTTTCATCCCGATCTCTCCACTCTAAGCGTTTTCCAAGATTTTCTATTTACCCCCCAACTCACCAAATATCACCAGATACGTTCGAGATTCAAAATAGGAGCACTGAGACACGAGGTCCTTCTAAATATTAAATTTCATTAAGATCCGATCATCCCTTCTTAGGTTAAAAATACCTAATTTTGCGAATTTTTCCTGTCCTTCCAGCCCCCCAGATGGCCGAATCGGGGAAACGACTGTTATCAAGTCAATTTGTGCAGGTACCTGACACGCCTACCAATCTTCATCGTCCTAGCACGTCCAGAAGCACCGAACTCGCCAAAGCACTGGAAATCCCCCCAAATCCCCAAAGAGAGCAGATCCTTTCAAATTATGTCAATCACGTATCTAGTACTTGTGCTTATTCTTCCCATTAAGTTTCATCGTGATCTCTCCACTCTAAGCGTTTCCAAGATTTCTGGTTTCCAAGATTTCTGTTTCCCCCTTCCAATCGCCTGTTTCCAAGGATCTGATTCGAATTGAAAATGGAGCATCTGAGACATAAGATCTTTCTATATATCAAGTTTCATTAAGGTCCGATCACCCATTCATAAAATATACAAAACTCAATTTTCATGTTCTCCAAGATTTCCGGTTTCCCCCCTTCAACTCCCCCAAATGTCACCGAATCTGGTTGGGATTTAAAATGATAGCTCTAAAGCACAAGACCCTTCTAATTGTCAAATTTCATTAAGATCTGATCACTCGTTCGAAAGTTGAAAATACCTCATTTTTTCTAATTTTTACGAATTACCCCCTCTCCAATTCACCCAAAGAGAGCGGGTCTAATCCGGTTATGTCAGTCACGTAACTTGGACTTATGCTTAATCTTCCCACCAAGTTTCATCCTGATCTTTCCGCTTTAAGCGTTTTCCGAGATTTCCAGTCCCCCTCTCCCACTGAATCCACTGGATCCGGTTGGGATTTAAACTGAGAGATCTGAGTTACAATGTCCTTCTAAACATAAAACATCATTAGGATTCGATCACTCCTTCATAAGTTAAAAATACCTCATTTTTCTAATCTTTCAGAATTAACCCCCCCCCCAATCCCCCAAAGAGAGCAGATCTGTTCCGGTTATGTCAATCACGTATCTAGGACTTGTGCTTATTTTTCTCACCAAGTTTCATCCCGATCCCTCCACTCTAAGCGTTTTCCAAGATTTTAGGCTCCCCCTCAACTCTCCCCAATGTCACCGGATCCGGTCAGGATTTAAAATAAGAGCTCTGAGACACAATATAAATCTAAATATCAAATCTCAATTAAAATCCGATCACCTGTTCGTAAGTCAAAAATACTTTATTTTTTCAATTTATTCCGAATTAACCGTCCCCCCACTCCCCCTCCAGATGGTGGAATCGAGAAAACGACTATTTCTAATTTAATCTGGTGTGGTCCCTGATACGCGTGCCAAATTTCATCATCCTAGCTCATCTGGAAGTGCCTAAACTAGCAAAACTGGGACAGAATGACCGACAGAATTTGCGATCGCTATGTGTCACTTGATGAATACCAAGTGCCATAAAAAAATCAACGACAGTTTTATCAGACAGTTTCTGGTAATAAAATGTAAGTAGGGAGCGTTCTGGCTCCCTGACCAAAACTCTAAGAAACAGAGTCTTGATAACAGTAGGTACATTAAAAGAATTGAATTTTGATGCTTATTCAAAATATGTAAAATTTACCAAATTTAATGTTACCCATTAAAAGTTCCGAGCCTGAAACTTTGCCTAATTTTTGAAAGAGGGGAAAACACCCCGAAAACGTCAAGTGATATTGATGAAAATAACACCATCATATTCAGCCTACCAAATGAGGTTTTAAGCTCATCTGTAGAAGAAATGTGGAGTTTTGTATTTTTCTTCTCCCGGATGAAATATCACGGGATTTGATTTGATTTTATTTATTCTTTTATTCCCAGGGGTGACCGTATCAAACCAGTGATCGTAGAAGATCAGAAGAGGGCATATTTTATCAGATATCGAAAGTTGTATTGCCCCCTTCTAGTGACCAAAAATACTGGAGGGCAGATAGCTCTCCTCCCACACTTTTTTTCCGATTTAGCCCAACTAAAATTTTGAGATGGTTATTTTTTCAGCATAGTCGAAAAATTTAATAGTTATGTCTTCGAGAATGACCTGACCCCCCACAGTCCCAAAGGAAGGGCTGTCAGCTATGATTTTTTTCCCTAGTTTACATATAGTATTGGTTATTGGCAAGTACACAGAGGTTTTTTCAGGGGGGATTTTTCTAATGAAGGTGGCTTACAGGTGGCTTACGTTGGAGAATCTTTCCATGGTCCAGTTTCTTATGGAAGAGGAGAATTGTTCATGGAAGGGGAGCCAGATTTCCCAGCATTATTTAAAAACAAGAAGAAATTAATCTATTAAAACAATTTTTTCCCACTGAAACTAAAGAGCAACATTAAAACTTAAAACGAATAGAAATCATTACGTATATGAGGGGGGTCGCCTCACTCAATACATTGCTCTTTACGCTAAAGTTTAATAAGAAGTTTTAAAAGAGCTTATTATTCTATTGAAACGGCCTTTGTGATTCAGGAGTTATTCTTAAATAATGGGAACAAAAAAAATCAAACCTTTAGCGTAAAGAGCAAAGTATCTATGATAGGCGACCCCCTTCATATAAGTAATAATTTCTATTTGTTTCAAGTTTTAATGTTTCCATGGAAAGATTTTTTATGGACGAGAAGAATATTTCATGGAGAAGGAGCCAAATTTCCGAGCATTATTTAAAAACAACCAGCAATTAATTTATTAAAAACAAGTTTTTCCAACTGGAACTGAGGAGCAACATTAAAACTTAAAATGAATAGGAATTATTATGTATATAAGGGGGTTCGCCTCACCTCAATACATTTCTCTATACGCTAAGTTTAATAAGAAATTCTAAAAGAGCTACTTATTCTAATGAAACGGTCTTTGCGATTCAGGAGTCATTCTTAAATAATGGGAGCAAAAACTCAAACTTTAGCGTAAAGAGCAAGGTATCGAGGAGAGGCAACCCCCCTCATATACGTAATAATTTCTGTGCGTTTCAAGTTTTAATGTTGCTCCTTACTTTAAGTTAAAAAAAAAACTTGTTTAAAAAAAAATTAATTAGAATATGGAATGAAACATGCAAGCAAGTTTAACTTTTCCCCTCCCCCAAACTTTCCCGCGGAAAATGTTCAACTTCGTCATTAAGGTGAATGTTAATGATATCTTTGAGAAAGCCCTGATAAAAAGTTCAATTATTTACGACATCTCCTACATTAGTACCTTAGTGTTTTATTTACATACGCTCCATGTATACACAAATAGACTCACTTAAATTTATGCTTTCGATCCTTAATTCGCTATACAAACTTTCATATAAAAAAAAATGCGGTACTTGTATGATACGTCTCCAACCAAATATATTTTATCTAAGTAGAGCCTGTTTCTCTGACGCTCTATCCTAATGCAATATACCTAAGTAAGATAAAAACATAATACTTTAGAAACAAATTTGGGGTATATATATGCACATTAGGGGGTAGAGGTAAAGTATAACGGATCTTCGTGCCTAATTGTCAGGTACAATTATTCTGCATATTGTGAAGTAAGAGTTGTTTTTTAACTTCAAACTGTCCTAAGACTTTAACCCCCCCCCCTAATGTGCAAATATATATCCCAAATTATATATTTCTCATCTATTCTATCACTTCTCTTTGTCTTGTCTCACGCTAAGCTGAAAGAAACTAACGAAAACAAAAAAACAGTTCTACAATTATGTCAATGAGTGATTAACTTGAGCGGTAGGGGGTATATCATACAAGTACCAAAATTGCTATAGTTCATCCACTGAAGGAATAGCTGTGTTCTTTTGAGATTAAATAAAAAAACTAATTTTTTTAGCTGAAAGTAAGGAGCGACATTAAAACTTAAAACGAACAGAAATTACTCCGTATATGAAATGGGTTGTCCCCTCCGCAATCCCTCGCTCTTTACGCTAAAGCTTTTAATTGTTGTGGCAAAGAGTCAAACCTTTATGTTACTTTAGGTCGTATTTAATTAAATGGTGTCTGGGCGGTCACCTTCCATAATTCTTTGTTGTAGTTTCCATAATTTTGTTATTAAACTATTATATTTTCATCTTATTTTGGTATATATCATTATGATTAATCTAACTAAACTTGTTGATTGTAGTGGCTATAAGACACACATACCTAAACTTTTATTAAGCACATGACTACTGGCAACGAGAGTAAATTTGTCGAAGTAGCAGAAACAGAAAAATGTAGCTTAAAACTTGACAAAGAGTAAAAACAATCTTTCGTCTCCTTCCTTAAGGTACATATTTCTTATTTAAACCGAAGGTTTCCAGACTATCTTGTATGTTTAAAAGAAAGTAATAGATCTAGGTAAATATAACTTCCTGGAGTTAACTCAAATATAATTCCTGAGATCTCTGAAAGGTATACTCAAGGGGGTCTATCACTTTCTTTGAAGTATTATAGAAAGTAGGCTCATAAAATGACTTGTTTACCTTAGATGGCTTCAAAGTTGTTTATTTAGAAAAGTTATTTTTGTTTTATTGATTTTATCCAAGGAAAGCTTTTGTCAGATTTATATGCCAATACTGACCACGAAACTAATTATTGTATTTGCACAGAACATCGGACAGTTCTTTGCGATCTTTTTATGAGTATTTAAATCGCTAGTCCCAAGAGGCATTCCTTCCAAGTTCAAGTCAAAGTTCCGTAGTTGTTGGAGGGGGAAGAGGTAGGGGTAACTCTTTCAAAAACAAGGAAGCACAGTTTGAGCAGAATTGTCAAATGTACATAAAAGAGGACCATTATAAGCTTCAAAAGACTTAAGATTGTAGAGGAGGGGATTAGATTTTATGTCTATTTTTAAATAATGTTGAATGATTGGCAGTCTTATATTATTTCTATTACTGGCATTTTGAACGTACTTCCAAAACAGCCTTTTGTTGAAGAAAGTTACACTTTGATGTAGTACTATATCTTGTATGCCTTGAAGAAACTACGAGTACTTCTGATTTCCGTTCAAACAAACCCCATCAAAGTTATACCCGACAGTTAAGAAGTATTAACTTTGATCTGTATGTTTCACATCCTTTTGGTCTACTAGTGAATGAAGGGGGGGGGGGGGCGACCAGCCGTATGTCTCCCCCATCTGCCTGCCATGTGTTATCTTTTTTACTCTATAATTTAATTCAATATGTAGACAACTATTTCTTTCTAAATGACAAATAACGAATTTTACCTTGGATACATTTGCTGTCTTTACTTATTAACCAGGGATACAATTAACCAGGGATATTTTAGGGATACAAGCAAGATTATTCTACTTTGTCCCGATTCGGGTTAATTTTAGAATTAACCAAGCTCAATAATTACAGCTGGAACGATGAGAATGGATTCCTAGATCAAGTTATCGCTAATCCTCAAAGTAATATGTCACCGCAGTACCATGCCACCTAAGGCCAGCACATTGACGTATCCTCCTCCTCCATCCTAATCTATTTAAATCCTCTAGTAGCGGGAGTGACATAGACACTGGATCTACCTCCTTATTTGGGAACTTAAGCTAGCCTATATCACAGACAGCACACCTTATTTGGGCACTATAGGTTGCCAATACGAAAGCCATGATACCTGAGGCTTGTCATATTTAAATCTCAGATGAAAGTACGCAGGGTACATCTCTTTTGCATATAGCTGTGCGTCCCTTGCAACCAGCCATATCAAGAAGATCCAATATAGGGCTGGATTTTCAAGTAGTTCATATTAATAAGAGAGTGAAATTCTGAGAGAAAACAGTTTGAATATACTCTTTATCATCAAGTTTTTATCTGACAGTATATATTAGCCAAAATGAGTGGTTTGTTCACACTATTAGAAGCTGATAGTGGAGCTGGCAGTAGCAATGATACAAAGGCAAGAGTACCAAATGTAAAATCAGAAATTACATGAGTATCTCCATTAAGCCTTGAATGGGATAACATGAATGCAAGATATGTGATATTACTGAGCAAATTTGAATCGGAGGAGCAGTTACGTTTTGCAACAAAACTTGATTTAAGGCATATGCATAGACTTCAAGCTGCTTTAAATGCAATAGTGAAATATGTTGAGGACAGTAAGTTGTATCAGTGAGTGAAAAATGATTGATCTATTGAGTGAAAAGTGAGTGAAAATATATTGTTGTAATTATGTAATAAAAAATGTTTCTAAATTGAAAATGTTTTATTGTTAGATATTTTTACTTGGTTACCGTTCCTTTACGAATATTCTCGAAGTAGAAAGAATCTTAGTTTATTCTGCGGTTAGCAGTGTGAGTGTTAGGATTTAAAAATACATAGATCTGAAAAACAAAAAATCGCGGAGAATCTTGTGATTTTGGAAAAAATTTTGATTCTAGATGATTATTTTCTAGAGTTATCTCTAACAAGGAAAATATTTCCCAAAAGAATGCTTAACGATATAATCAGACATGATTCTCCATCTTTGGATTATTTTATGAACCTTTTGCGTCGTGGCCCAAACACATTTACTCAATTTATTGCCATATTAATTGAAAAGAAAAAAATGATATAGTGGATTTGCTTTTGAACACTACCTTAGAAATTTAAAACCATCCAAATGATTTTTCTCCATGAGAACAATAAAAAAAAATCGAGAATTTAGAAGATCATATCGAAACAAGTTGTGTGATGTCACTCGATTACTCCTCTCTTGCTATATAGAAGGGAATACTCTCTTTATCAATTGTAAATCAATTTTATTTTGATGGTGAGAGTGTCAACACTGGAACAGTGCTCTATATACGTCCACTATGCATGTGTACACTTGGTAGGTGGTCATCATATGAGAATTGTACAAACGTTGTTGAGTCTGATGAAAAGTATAGATTATGCAATCCGTGTAAATTGCATAGAATATATGTATACAACATAAAGACGGTAATTCCTGTCATAGAGAGATTTGTGACCCTTACACTAGAGAATTCTTATACCCCAATTATAACTATGATAAATGTGATCAGTGGGATAATACCTATCCCAGTATGATTAGAAAGAACCTTAAACGATATTCCAGTTTATTTCTAAGAGACTGATACCGTCGTTGTTTTAAATTATTTTAGGAGGAAGAAACAGGTCTACGCTTCAACCGCTGAAATGACAAGAGAATTTGGTTTCTATATCATCGTTGTGAAGACAATGGCTGGTATAATTATAAACCTAGTGATTTTTATTTTCTTATTACAGAAAGTGATTCTCTATTTAAAACACTGCGTGTGATATTGCTTCCAATTAGCAAATTGAAACACCTGAATTTTAAAATGTGAATGATAATAGTATCATTTACGGTCGATGGAATGGTATTAACAATGAAAAAGGTATTGTTAACATTTTGATTTTTTCAAGGACATCCGATGGTAAAAAATAGGATTGTTATTTGGACATGAATGGATCCATATTAGATGTGCTGATTATTTTATTTGTGTTTACAGTGTAAGGTCTAGTAGAACACTGCCTTCGTGTGCAATTTCCCATTAAGTTTCAAGTTGATCTAACGATGTTCATGCAATACTCTCAGACAATGATTCGGCAAAAGGTGCACTCTAAATGTTCTCTCCCAGTTCGTACCATACTCATATCTTGAGTGCCAGACAAGTCCACTCCAATGATACCATGAGTTTTTGTAATTAATTGTATCATTTATACTATTTTGAAATAGCTGGGAAGCTCGATCCAGGGATTTCATTGTCACTTCGTACAACTTCCAATAGGATCAATCAAAGGATAAATTTTAGAACAGGATTCTGTTTACGCACTAGAGAGGAAAGCCCAAACATCTCAAATTTGTGAGGGCAACTATTCCACGATGATATAGTACTAACACTTTTTACAAATGCCAATGCCAGTTTTAAACGAATGTCACGGTTGATAAATGAAGAGTCGGTGAAGATGAGTGAATCCGTGGCAATATGACGCTGATTGGTGTTTCAATTAGCAATTACGTTTCACATTAGTAATGTTGTTTTCACCAGAACACAAAATCTCCTATTATTCAAACTGTCGGAAGTAAACCTGATTCTTCCTACATAAACAGTTTAAAACCATGACGATAAAAGTTTCTTAAGAATAAACTAAAATTTAGTTTTGGGCTTTTTCCAATCATACCAGGTTAGGTATTCTCCCACTGATCAAATGTATCAGAGTGATGATCGGAGTATAGGAATCCTCTAGTGTGAGAGTCACAAATCTTTTCAAGACAAAAATTACAATCTTTAATTTGCACTGCATATCCTCTTCTTAATTTACACGGATTCCGTAACCAACACTTTTCACCATACTCGACAACAATTGTACAACTCTCACAGGATGACCAGCTGCCCAGTGTATACATTTATAGTGGGCATACATAGAACATTTTTCAGTGTTGACAATCTCATTGCCAAAAATAAATTAACCTACGATGGATAAACAGAGTGTTCTTTTCTAGTTCTAGAGAGAGAGAGGAGTAATCGTTTGACATCACGATTCAGTTAAACTGAATCTATTTGGATAAGATTTACTAAATTGTCGATATATTTATTGTTATCATGAAAAATGATTTGGATCGCGTCTTAAATCATTATTGAATTTCCTTGGTAGCGTTCAAAAGCAAATCTACAACAATATTTTGTTTTGTTTCGATTAGTATGTCAATAAATTGAGTAAATGCGTTTGGCAACCGACTCATAAGCATCATACAATAGTTCAAAGTTGGAGATTTTATCTTCCATAATATCATAAAGCATTCTATGATAAATTAACGTTTTTCGCACTGATAACTATCCAAAACGATCATTTAGATTCAGATATTTTTCCAAAATCACAAAATTCTGCATTATTTCATGTTTCATAATCCCTCCATTTTTTTAATCCTTATTCTCTCACAGTTGAATACAGATTAACTAACAAAATTGAAAGAGTATTTCTACTTTAGGAATATCCCTAGAGAAAGGAGCGATAACATAGTAAAAAAACATTTTCCATTTGGAATTTTTTTTTATAATTACAGTAAAATTACAATATATGAAAAAACTCTTTTTTTACATATTGATTCAAGTTGTTATCCTCAATATATTTCACTAATTCATTCAAAGCAGCTTGAAGTCTATGTATATGTATTTTATTAAGCTTTGCTGCAAAACTTAATCGCTTCTTCAATTTGAATTTGCTCAATTATATTACATATCTTACATATATCTCATCCTATTGAGGACTTAGTCAACATCCTCTTGCATTTCTATTGCTATATTCAATACTCTTGTCTTTGCATCAATGAAGCTGCCAGCTCCACTACCAACTTCCAATAGTGTACACAAACCCCTGATTTTTTGGTAGTACGTGAAATAAAAAACTGATGAAAAAGATATATTCAAACTGTTACCTCTCTGGATTCCACTTTATTACTAGTATAAAATATAATGAAAATCCAGCCTTATGTTGTATCTTGCTGATACGACTCGTTGTTAGAGCCTCATGGCTATAAGCAAATTATGTTCCCAGTTAAGTATGAAAATAATTTATCTCATTTAGTACGCCAATGGGGAAGGTCTATGACCAGATCTAATTGCTATGTAAATCGGCTATGGAAACTTTGTTTCTTATACGGTTATGTAAATTATGCATAGATGGGCCGTAGAGAGGCTGTAGCGATGAAATAAATTATGTAAAATTCGGCCCATTCAGGGACCACTACTCGTTCCAAATATCATCCTCATTTAAAAAAAGAAACAAATTAAATATACGATTTGCAGCTTTTTGCGTAAAACTTGTGGAGCTATCAAAATTGTCATTAAGATCAAGAAGAACCAACAGATTAGTAGGTGATTTTCACCCCTTCAAATTTCAACATAAATACTAGATAAGCATAGAATTAAATAAATTGAAACTTATACTAGTTTAAATTAGAATTGAAATATTTTAAGGTCAGTCAATTTCATACTGCTAAATTTTTTGGGAGTCCGTTGTTTACTCCATATCCAAGTCCTCCATATCTCTTTACCAAAAAAGAATTATAGCAGCATTAAGAATACGTAAATTTAATTATTTGCTCAGTTGAACATTGCTTTCATGATATCCCAGACGTCTCATCTGATACGATAAGCCGTTCCAGAGATAGTGCTGATATGTTCTTTTGAAAATATTGGTAGCCCCAAGATGGTTTAAAGACATACTTATCCCTTCAAATCCGGATCCTGATAACTCTTTTACACTTTCAAGATACGCAGGAGCAGATTACGAGATGCAGGTGCTTGTTACATCATAGAGAATGTTTTCTAAAATATGCAGGTGTCTGTCACGTCATAGGGAATGTTTTTCTATGGTTGTTATGCTTAAAAAACCTAAGAGTGCAGGGGAAACCTTTATGGGCTTCTTTGCCCTGAATGACAATGCCTCATTTCTTTGACTGGATCTTAGATTTAATCCCCCCAACTGCTGAAATTTTTTTAACAAGTCAATATGTAAAAAGTTTCATGAACAAAATCAGTGTGCAAAAAGCTCCACGAAAAAAAATGAGCAAGCATCAAGTTCCAAAACACAATCAGTTTCAATTGGAGCAAAATCAATTTACAAGTTTCACAAAGAAAAAAATCAACTTGCAACAAATTCCACGTTCAAATCAGTTTCATGTGAAGAAAAACCAATTTACAAGTTTCACGAAAAGACAAACCGACGTGCAAAAAAGTTTCACGAACAAAATTCAACACGCAGCAGGTTCCATAGACACAATTCAGCAGGCGACAATTTCCATGAACAAAATCAGTTTCACGGGGACAAAAATCCATGCACAAGTCTCACGAAAAGTATAGTCAACATGTTACAAGTCTCATGAATAAAATCAGAACACAATAACTTCCACGGACAAAATCAGTAAGCAGCAGGTTCCATGAGTATAATCAATTTCACGAGGAGAAAAAATCAATGCTAAGGTTTCATGAAGAGAAAAATCAACGTACAAAGAGGTTCTAAAACAAAAATCAGCACGCAACAAGTTCAACGAACAGAAATCACCACGCAACAAGTTCCATAAATAAAATCAATTTCACGAGCATAAAAGTCAATATACAAGAATCACAGAGAGAAAAATCGACATACAACACCTTTCACGAACAAACATCAGCACAAAACAAGCTTCACGAGAGAAAAATCAACATATAACAACTTTCACGAACAAGAATCAGCATGCAATAGGCCGCATGAACAGAAATTGGAACAGAACAAGTTCCATGGACAAGATCAATTTCACGAGGAGAAAAATCAATATATTAGTTTCACGAAGAGAAGAATCAACAGACAAAAAATTTAACAAGCAAAAAACAGCACTCAAAGAGCTCAATAAATATGAATCAACAGGTAAAAAGTTCCAAGAATTAAATCGGCTTTACGAGAAGAAAAATCCTATCCAAGTTTCACGAAGAGAAAAATCAACATGCAGCAAGTTTCACGAACAAAACCAGCACATGAGAAGTTCCACGAACAAAGATTAGAATGCAACGAGCTCCATGAACAAAATCAGTTTTACGAGGAGAAAAATCAATGTACAATTTTCACGAAGAGAAACATAAGCATGCAACAAGTTTCACGAACAAAATCAGCATTTGACAAGTTCCACAAACAAAAATAGAACGTAATGAGTTCCATTAATAAAATCAGTTTCACGAGGAGAAAAATCAATGTGCAAGTCTTACGAAGAGAAAAATAATTATGCAACAGGTTTCACGAATAAAGATCTGCACGCAACAAGTTCCACCAACAAAAATAATCAGGCAACAAATTCTAAGAAAAATTTCAGCTTGCAACAAGTTCCCTGAATAAAATCAGTTTTATGAGGAGAAAAATACAGGCACAAGTTTCAAAAAGTGGAAAATCAACATACGACAAGTTCCAAAAACAAAAATCAGCACGCAACATGTTCCATGAACAAAATCAATGTACAAGTTTCACAGAAGAGAAAAATGAACATGGAACAAATTTCATGAACAAAAGTCAGAAATCAGCACGCAACATATTCCATGAACAAAATCAGTTTTGCGAGAAGAGAAATCAATGTACAGGTTTTACGAAGAGAAAAAATCAACCAGCAACAAGTTTCACGAACAAACGGTCAGCAAACAATAAGTTCCATGAACTAAAATTAGTTTCACGAGGAGCATAATCAATGTAGAAGTGTCACTAAGAGAAAAATCAACACGCAATTTTTAAGAGCATAAATCAGCACAAAACAAATTCCACGAACAAAACCAGTTTCGCGATGAGAAAAGTTAATGTGTAAGTATTACGAAGAAAAAAATCAGCATGTAATAAGCTTTACGAAGAGAAAAATCAACATGCCAGAAGTTTCATGAACAAAAATCAGCACGCAATAAGTTTCACGAAAAAAATTAGTTTGACGAGGAGAAAAATCAATGTACAAATTTCACGAAGAGGAAAATGATTATGCAACAAGTTTCACAAACAAAAATCAGCACTCAACTAGTTTCACGGGCAAAATTCAGCCCGTAAGAAGTTCCATAAACAAAATCAGTTTTATAACAGAAAAATCACTGTACAAGTTTCGGAAATAGAAAATTCAATATGCACAAGTTTCACGAAAACAAATAACTACTCAACAAGTTCATCTAACGAAAATCACGATCCAAGAAGTTCCATGAACAAATCAGTTTCACGAGGAGAAAAATCAATAAACAAGTTTCACGAAGAGAAAAATCAACATACAACAAGTTTCACGAGCGAAAATCAGAACGCAACAAGCTCCAGGAAATAAAAACAGTTTTACAATAAGACAAATCAATATGGAAGTTTTGCGAAGAGAAAAATTAGCATTTAACAAGTTTCACAAAGGGAAGTATCAACTTGTAACAAGTTTCAAGAACAAAAATAAGCATTCAAAAACCTCCACGGACAAAAATCAGCATGTAAGAAATCCCATGAACAAAATTAGTTTTTAGTTTTTTAATAGATTTTTAGTTTCCAATTCCCACCTCTATGGAATTGGTTGATAGGGGGGTTTCCGTCAGAATTTGATTTTAGGGGGCCCTGCTGGAACTGCTCACTAGGGGATGAGTCAGCCATATATTGTCACGGTGGCGTGAAATACGCAGAGTGTTGTCTTAAAGAAACATGGCATTTTCATTAAAACCCCTCAGAAGTGCCTGTTAATATGGCTTAATTTTACCTCTAATAGCAAGCCCCCTCCCCTCCACTGAAAATGGTTACGAGGAACCAAGTCCTCCATCTTTCTTTAATTCAAGAGTTTTTTTGCTGATATTTTATCCTATATCAGGTTTTTTCACTTTTTTCCATTTAATGAGTGTTAACTGCTTTTTGTGATATTATGGCTCTTTTTGCTTATATTTTATCTTGTATAAAGATTTCCACGTTTTTTAGTTGAGCTTTAACTATTCTTTCTGTTATTTCATGATTTTATAACGCTTTGTCTATTGATAAAACTTGTATTTGCAATAAAAAGTCTATGTCTTCGGTTACTTGCTCCAGGATGAATCTTCCTTAATTAGTCATTTACGTAACGTAATATCCAAAACCAATGCTATGTGACTTCTGTATGTAACTCAACCTCTCTAGATCACATTAGTAAATTAATAGCTTTTTAATAGGCAGTTGCATCTAATGGAGCAAAAATAAATAGTGTGGGGATAATTTTCCGCTCTCTGGTGGAAATGGTTGGAAACATGCGATAAATTTAATCATTATATATAGCAGACATGGGAATTCTCCACGTCTTTCCTCTTATATAGTAAAAGGTTCTTAAAAATAGATACTTATAATAAAAAAGCTATATGGACAAATTACTTTAATACTACAGTTAACTTGAGATGTTACAACTTGGATATGATTTTTGAGTTATTAGAATTTGTTTTATACAATACTTATATAAGATGTGGTGGTGATTTGTACGAGCAAATAGTGGGAATTCCCTTGGGGGGGGGGGAATGCCAGCCCATTTATAGCTGACTTGTTTTTAAGTCAACTAGAATATAAATATATGATGGATAAGAATAATCCAAATAATTTAAAACATGTTTTGTCAAATAATAAAAGATATTTAGATGATATTTTGGTCTTAAATTGTAAGGATTTCATTGATATTTCTAAAAATATATATCCATCAGAGCTTATTCTTGAACCTAGTCATGGCGCTCGTCATGAAGATCATTTGTTAGATTTAAATATTAATATTTGTGATAATGATAAATTAAGTTTTAAAATGTATAATAAAACGGATGATTTTGATTTTGAAGTGATTAGTTTCCCATTCCCTGAAAGTAATATACACTCAAATATCACATATTCAGCGTTTTTCTCACAGTTACTTCGTTATGCAAGGATTTGTAGTAATTATATTGATTTTAAAAATAGATGTAAAATCCTAACCCAAAAATTGATATCAAGAGGTTTTTCTGCAAGTAAATTAACTTGGCAATTTAAAAAATTTAGTTTTCATTATAACGAACTTTTAAATAAATATCAAAAGAGTTGTCTGGAAATACTTAAAGAAATTTTCAACTAATTTCGAAGGTTCGAGAAATGATGTTGCAGCGCCATTTATTTTGAATTGTGTTTCTAATATAGCGGATTTTTTTAAAATATAGCCACATGGTAAAGATGAATTCTATAATTGTTTAGTTCATTCAGGTTTTTTTGCAATGTGTTTACCATTGCATATTTATTTTACCTATTGTTGCTAAAAAGAGGGATATATTAACAGGATAAGCTTGTTTTGTGTTACTTGGTTGTTTTACATTTGCTGTTTTTTTCTCTCGTTGGCATGTATTTTGGGGGTGATATCTGATACGGGGATGCTATGGATATTCTGTGGTAGCCACAACACTTGGCTGGGTAGAGAATTTAATGTGGCGAAACCCTATAGACAAGTGTATTCTCCTGATGAGCCCTTGTGTTGGGTTGTTGCCTCTGAATTATTTGTCTTTATTATTTCTATTGTTCGGTAAATGACGACTTATACTTATTGACGACATGACTGCCTGTCCATGGATTATTCTTTATGGTTGATTGTGTATGGCTATGCTGTTTGACCTATGTGATTGTATGGATGAGTAGGGCTAAGGCCTCATTCAGGTGCTGGTCTATATTAGTCACTAATGTAGGAAAACAATCTTCCTTTTCTCCTTCTGTCTCTTTTTTTTATGTGTTTGTGCTGTTGCATTGGTGATTTCTCTTTTCATGATATATATATATATATATATATATATATATATATATATATATATATATATATATATATATATATATATATATATATATATATGTTTTTAACTACGTAAAACATGCGAATATACAATATTCTTCGCTGTCCCATTGTGTATGCATATAAATAGATTGTCAGGTTTACTGACTCTTGAACATGCAACATATAATTGTCCATGGGAAAAACAATCCGTATTCAGATCTATACCTCATCATTCTAATGATGTGTCCCTATGTCCCGGTCGTCATTTATATTCCCTGTGTCCCGGTCGTCATTTGTGTCCCGGTGTCCCAGTTTGTAATTTCTCTTTGAGTTTCCCGGTCGTCATTTATATTCCCTGTGTCCCGGTGTCCCGGTCGTCATTTGTGTCCCGGTGTCCTGGTCTGTAATTTCTATTCGAACAATCCCTGTGTCCCTGTCGTCATTTATATATCCCGCCTGTGCCCCCGGCGTCCCCGTTGTAGTTGTGTCCCTGTGTCCCGGTCGTCATTTATATTCCCTGTGTCCCGGTCGTGATTTGTGTCCGGGTGTCCCAGTCTGTAATTTCTCTTTGAAATTCCCGGTCGTCATTTATATTCCCTGTGTCCCGGTCGTCATTTGTGTCCCGGTATGTAATTTCATCAGTTGACAAACATGACGTCAGTCGACAAACAACTTCATGACGCATACAGCTCAATCCTTAAAATGACCTCAGTCGACAAACATGACGTCAGTCGACACACAAACATGACGTAACTCGACAAACACACACACAGACAACTTATTTTTATATATATAGACTAGCTGTTGGGGTGGCGCTTCGCGCCATCCCAACACCTAGATGGTGGGGCGCTTCGCGCCCCCCCCAAGCCCCCCCGCGCGCGTAAGTCGTTACGCGCCATATTAGTTACGCGCCATTGTAGTTGTGTTCCTGTGTCCCACCTGTGAATATAGATAGATTTATATATGTGTTTCAAACTACGTAAAAATTGCGAGTATACAACATTCTTGGCTTTCCCACTACTGGGAGCTTTCCGTTTCCAATCGCCAGCAATTGATCTGAAAATGTTTGACCAGAGTCATCGTTTTGCAATCGGACACGCATATTTGTAGTTAATTTTAATATTTTTACGTGTGCCCATAAATTAGAATTTTTCAGGCAAGCATTCATTTCGTCTGCAGGAGTTAAACTACGTAAAAATTGCGAATATACAACATTCTTGACTTTCCCATTGTCTGTGCATATACAAAGCCGTATGTACTAATAATGACGTCATATGCAAACTCTCTTTTTACAAACAAACAAACATGCATACACACAACTCGTTTTTATATAGATAGATAGATAGATATAAAACAATACAAATTAACTGCGTAAAACTTGCGAATATACAACATTCTTCGCTGTCCAATTGTCGCTGCATATAAATAGATTGTCAGGTTTACCGACCCTCGAACATGCAACGTACAATTGTCCATGGGAAAAACAATCAGTATTAAGATCTATACCACATTTTTCTAATGATTGACCTTGAGCTTTGTTAATGGTGATTGCAAATGCTAATCGAATTGGGAATTGCAATCTTTTAAATTGAAAAGGCAGATCCGTTGGAATCATCGGAATGGGAGGAATAAGAACAGCATCACCCTCAAAAGGCCCTGTCAAGATTTTGGTCTCTATTAGGTTTTCCATTGTTTTTTTTACGGCAAGTCGCGTGCCATTGCAAAGCTTTGGTGGGTTGATATTTCTTAAAAGTATTATTGGTACGCCTATTTTTAGTTGTAGCACGTGTGGTGGAAACCCTGAAAGATCTATGGAATTTAAAAATTCAGATGGATAATTAACCGCTTCATTTGGTTCCAAAACTGTGTCGACTGACTTGTAAAGGACTGCCTGGTCTCGAATCTTGGTCAAAACAATGTTGTTGATTTCGTGGACGTCTATATTTTTGGGTGCGAGAATCGCTCTTTCACTTAGCCATTTATTATTTTTATAATTTTTTAGAATATTCGGAAATACTTTTTCAATCAATTCATTTTGGGACGTCACTACATTACAAAAATCAGCAGATAGTTGTATACGTCCTGAAATTGAGTCTACTGGGAGCTTTCCGTTTCCAATTGCCAGCAATTGATCTGAAAATGTTTGACCAGAGGCATCGTTTTGCAATCGGACACGCATATTTGTAGTTAAATTTAATATTTTTACGTGTGCCCATAAATTAGAATTTTTAGGCAAGCATTCATTTCCTCTGCAGGAGTTGATCTAGGTATTATAGGTAATGTTTGCCTGAAATCTCCCGCAAGCAATATTAATGTGCTGCCAAAGGGTTTCGACTTCCCTCTCAAATCTTTCAAGCATTGATCCAGAACCTCGAGCGATTTTTTGTGCGCCATTGTGCACTCATCCCAAATAATAAGTTTGCATTGCTGCAATACTTTACCCATCCCAGATGATTTGGAAATATTGCACGTGGGAGTTTCTGTAGAATACAAATTCAGAGGCAATTTCAAAGCGGAATGAGCAGTTCTTCCACCAGGCAGCAATGTTGCGGCTATTCCGGACGACGCAATTGCCAACGCTATATCATTTTTTGATCGAATTGACGCCAGAATCAGTTTTATCACAAACGTTTTACCAGTACCTCCTGTCGCATCCAAAAAGAAAATTTCTCCAACGTTGTTATCGACACAATGCATTATCGTATCATAAATGTCTTTTTGTTCCGACGTTAACTTGGAAATGTTATTTTGTACATACGACAATAGATCACTCGTACTGTAACTTTGTTCACAATCCAATTCTACACATGTCGAAACAGCAGCGATACGGTTAGGTGAAGGCATTCCCAAATCCTGAAGAGGTTTGTTTGCCATACGTACGCACAAATCTTCTATAATAACTAAAGTGTAGTTATAAATTTCTGATGTAAAATCAAAAGTCATATCTGACGTCTCTAACTGTTTTGATGGAGTATATCTTCGGACATTTTTGACTTATATTTTTCCCATAGCTCTGTAGGAGCTGATGGAGAGCAAGTTGTTAAAATGATGCCAAACAATGCATGAATTTGACTTGGGGTTGACGTTTCGCACGCGTCATTGATGCAGTTATCCCAGTGTTGGTCATTATCCAATAAATTCAGAGCTTGGCATGCACTACGGTAAGTGTCATGTATAGTACCGTTTACAGTTCTCAAATACTCAAAGGATGTCGGACCGGGTACATTCACCAAAAGCAGGCGTAGAAAGAAGCATTCATGTTGATTGGGGTGAACGGTGTAGAGTCTTCCTATCGTGGTATCTTTGAAGATGGTAGGTTGGCCGTCGACTGACTGGCTTCACTATGAAATAAATATCGCCGAACCTTTGTTTTTTTAACTAAAATCTGGTAGGCATTGAAGACCTTATCCAAGTCAAAATCCCAAACCCAATCATCATCGCTATCATTTTCAGTTTTGATATGTTTTGACTCTCGCTGTCCAGGTGGATCTTCATCTAACTGCGCGGTTTTGCGTTCTTTAGCCTCAAGCCTGTTTCCTTGCTGTTCTTTTGATTCCTCGGCACGCTTTCTTTTCTGACTTTCTCTATCAGCAGCAAGTTTTTTGGCATAGACTCTTTGAGCATCTTCATCGGCTTTTGACATTGTGAGTTCATCAGTCATTTTAAACTTAAACATTAATAGATTTCTACGTGAACATATACGTCTTAAATATCTTTAATGACGTCACCGTCATAGCAAAAATGACGACAGTAAAATGATGCCAAACAATGCACGAATTTGACTTGGGGTTGACGTTTCGCACGCGTCATTGATGCAGTTATCCCAGTGTTGGTCATTCTCCAATAAATTTAGAGCTTGGCATGCACAACGGTAAGTGTCATGTATATTACCGTTTACAGTTCTCAAATACTCAAAGGATGTCGGACCGGGTACATTCACCAAAAGCAGGCGTAGAAAGAAGCATTCATGTTGATGGGGGTGAACGGTGTAGAGAAGAAGCATTCATGTTGATTGGGGTGAACGGTGTAGAGTCTTCCTATCGTGGTATCTTTAAAGATGGTAGGTTGGCCGTCGACTGACTGGCTTCACTATGAAATACATATCGCCGAACCTTTGTTTTTTTTAACTAAAATCTGGTAGGCATTGATGACCTTATCCAAGTCAAAATCCCAAACCCAATCATCATCGCTATTATTTTCAGTTTTGTTATGTTTTGACTCTCGCTGTCCAGGTGGATCTTCATCTAACTGCGTGGTTTTGCGTTCTTTAGCCTCAAGCCTGTTTCCTTGCTGTTCTTTTGATTCCTCGGCACGGTTTCTTTTCTGACTTTCTCTATCAGCAGCAAGTTTTTTGGCATAGACTCTTTGAGCATCTTCATCGGCTTTTGCCATTGTAAGTTCATCAGTCATTTTAAACTTAAACATTAATAGATTTCTACGTGAACATATATGTCTTAAATATCTTTAATGACGTCACCGTCATAGCAAAAATGACGACAACTAACTTTATGACGTCAGTCGACACAGAAACATGACGTCACCTGACAGACAGACAGACACACAGACAGACAACTTATTTTTATATATATAGATTGCATATGACGTAACATGCACCTGCATTTCTTAAAAGTTTAAGAAAAAGTGTTGAGATCAGGATTTAGTGATATGGTTTGTCTTTAGAACCATCTTGGGAAAACTACTGACAATCTGTATGCACATACTATATTCTGATTTAGTTCAACTTCCCTTCAACATTTCTTTAAATTTTCACTGCAATATTATAAGCTTTGGCAATACTCGCTACAGAAGCGGATGTGGTAGTTGTAGTAGTAGTGTAGTGGTAGTGTAGTAGTGTAGTGGTAGTAGTAGTAATAGTGTAGTGGTAGTTTAGAAGGGTAGTGGTAGTAGTTGTAGTCACGCACAAATATTACCTTTTGGGCAATTGATCTTCCTATTCATGCATTCCTTGAAAGTTATATCGGAGATACGTCCTTTCGGCAATCTGCATGTACATTGTGTGGTTTGATTTAATTCAAATGTCCCCACTATATTCTCTCTAGTTTTCACTTTTATACTCTTAGTCTTAAAAGTACTAGGATCCTATTTGTAGTGATAGAAATAGGAGCATTTGTAGCAGTAGTATGCATACGCTGCCTTTTGGCCAGTTGAACATCCCCTCATTATACCGTGGAAGCTTCAGCTAGATACGGTGAGCCGTTCTAAAGATATCACATAAATATGGAAAGTTTATCACATAAATGTGTCTTTAGGGGAGGGTTTAGGGATTTATTTTTCAGTTCCCTTTATTCAGACTTATGCTTAATAAGGGGGCTGCAGGGCATTAACCTCCCCTCTTATTAAAGAAGAATATTTCTTGCATTTATTTTAATTCTTCATTTAGTCAATCTGATTTGCTTCATAATAAAATGATTCACAAGTGCTCGTTAGCTTTTTATGAAGAAGGGGTTTATGGGGTATTTTATAGGTAGAAGGGGGATAGCTAAAAGTGGTATCCGATCGCAATGGCCAAATTTTCAAAAGTCTTATTGAGAATGCGTTTTCGGGAATTGTTGTCTAACATCACTTGATTTCAGTGTATATTGTGTGTCTGGGCCTTTACTATTGTTCCTGGGAGGGGGGTAGTATTGTCCCTCCTGATGCGATTTTTCTTATATGTAGATAAGAATATTACATTCGCATGCCAGTAAAGCACGAGAGGAGTTTTTCACTTCGGGGGGAAGGTTTTCCCTGGGGGCCACAAAGGCACGAGGGGGACTTCCTGGAATGATCTGAAAAACCATCAGAAATTAGATGTACAACATATATTTTCGACTGAAAGTAAGGATTAACGTTAATACTTAAAACAATCAAAAATTATTCCGTGTATGAAGGGAGTTCCCCCCCCTCAATCCCTAATTTGTTACTTTAAAGTTTTTAACGCCTTAAAAAACCTATTTATTCGAATTCAAAGGCCCTTGTGTTTCAGCATTCTTTCTTAAAGAATTGGGGAAAAAGCAAAAAAAAGAGGTTCCAATAGCAACTCTTGTTAATGTTTGGATTTTGGCTAGCTAGGATTATGACAGCAATTTGAGATCTTGCAAAATAACCTCTTATTAAATCTTAGAAAGCGCGATGCTAACGCGTAGTTAGGTTTCTTTTTAAAACATGGGAGGAAAGATCTCAGTTTACCGGCTGAAGTTTTGCCAAGTTACGATGCCTTAATAAATGCTGTTTTTCTAGTAACAGTTTATGCTATGATTGCGACTGTATAGCATTTTGTACTTGTTAAGGAACGAAAATAAATACTGAATAGTTTGTTTGATAATTAGGATTAAAGAGTAAGTAATTCTACCATAGGTATTAGATACAAAAAAATATTAGCATATGTTAATAATTAAGAATAATGAAATAGTGAGCAAAATACAGTGTCTAGAGTCTGCGTCTTTTTAACAAAGTGTAAAGAAAAGACAGCAGTGTTTCAGACAAAAATGCTTTTTTAGAAAGCTCTCCCTTTTTATTTAGAGTCAAGATGAAATGAAACAAGTTTCTTGTTTAATTGTATTCATAAAACGTTTTACCTGTTACATTTATTTCGTTTTAGCTAATAAAGGCAAAACAGTATATGTGGTTAAATAAAATTTCTAGACTTCAATCAAATAGAGCTTTAGAGCAAAAAGAAAAAAATTAGAGTCCATGTCCTTTATACAAAGCGTAAAGAAAAGGCCATCGCATTTAAAAAAAAAATGATTTCTTTTACAACTCTGCCTTTTAATTTACAGTTAAGTTGAAATGTAACGAAGACCAAAGGCTAAACATTATGTGTTGTTACAGGATTTTCATTCCCTTTGAATTATATACGAAATCTTAATCTATGTGAAATGAAATAAAATTGTTTTTTCCCTGTCTAAATTAAAAAAAATTACCTTCGCTATTAAACTTAGGTTCATTGAACTTAACTTAATTAAACTTAAGTTAGGGTATTCGGAATATCTTGGAAACCGGAGTCGTTATAGAAGACAAACTTTATCTAATTAGCTTTTTTGAACATTCTCTGCTTTTTTATGCCGGCCTTATTAGCCTTTTTAAGAACTGTCATATAATCAGACAGTTCGTGGTAAAGAACTGTAAGTAAGGAGCAACTCGGCTCAATAGTAATTGAAATACTAAAAAACCGATTTTAATATCAATAAATACATCAAAAGAATCAAAATAGTATGTTAATTCCATACATTCAAGAATCAATAGGTTTAGTGTTACTCATTAAAAGTTACGAGCTTGAGAAAATTTGCCTGATTTTCAAATAGGAGGGGGGAAACACCCCCTAAAATCAAAAGAATCTTAATGAAAATCACAACATCAGATTTAGTCTTGGAGAATCCTTATGAAGAAGTTTCAAGCTCCTATCTGCAAAAATGTGGAAATTTGCAATTTTTGCCATAAGATAGATCACGGATGTATGTTTATTTTCATTATTTTTTGCCCCAGGGGGGATTGTATCGAACTAATGGGAGAGGATCTTACGAACGGAAATCAAGAGTTCTAGTGCCCTGTTTAAGTGAGCAAAAAGAATGGAGGGTGACTGGATCCCCTCCAACGCCCATGTTTTCCCCAAAATTATCTGGTAAAAATTTGGAGGTATCCACTTTGTTCAGTATAGTTCAAAGATCGAATAATTACGTCTTTAGGTCTAAAATGAAACCTACGGTCCTTGTTAAGAGGCCTGTAAGTTATAAAATTCCACCATTGTTGACGTATAGTATTTGTTATTGGGAAGCGCTTATTTTCTGGGGGATTATGCTTGGGGTATGGAGAATCTTCCTTGGAGAGGGAAATATCTGGGGGGAGGGCGTGAATAATACAGGGGAAATGTTACACTGGGGGTGTTTGACAGAATTACCATACAAAATTCGTTTTAATTGTCTTACATTCTCTTTGCCAATTGTTTTATGTGGAGATGTTCTGGAGATATTATCAAGGGGCTTTCTCCCGCGTGTTTTGATTTCCGGGAAATAAATTCCACGGAAGGGGGCAGTTTTGGAGTGATCGACAAACTGATTAGAAATTAAAGTCTTGATCAAATGAAAGAATGCTAAGGCGAATTTTTAGGCGAAAAGCTTCCACAATCAATTTTACAGGGTGTAGGAATTTTCCAGCAAGAATGGAACTGTCTGAAAGGAATTTGAGGGAGAGGCACTTTACATTGGATGAAATTTCAGCTGATGAGTTTTCTGTGAGGGGGAGGCGTATATTTCATAGATGGTAGGCCAGATTTACTGGCATTATTTTAAAAACGAACAGAAACTATTCTATATATGAAGGGTTCCTCCCTCCGAAATACCTTGCTCTTTACACTAAAAGTCGGACTGTTTGTTAAAATCTTTTAAGAGCGTCTGCTGAAATACAGAGGCAGTTTAATTAGAAAATGAAGCTGTTTTAAAAGTGCTATCAGCTTTATCGTAAAGAGCAATGTATTGAGGAGGGGGCAACCCTTTATATAATGAATAAATCTGCCAATATATATATATATATATATATATATATATATATATATATATATATATATATATATATATATATATATATATATGTGTGTGTGTAAATTTGTTTTAATTTTTTATTTACGGTGAGCCAAATTCGAACCTGAAAAAAGTTCGGAAATTAAATTAAAAACAAGTTTTTTTTTAACTGAAAGTAAGGAGCGACATTAAAACTTAAAACGAGCAGAAAATTTTCTGTATATGAAAGGGGCTGTCCCCTTTTCAAGACCTTATTCCTTACGCTAAAGTTTGAATTTTTGGCGCAGCTCTACTTTTAAAACAATAAAAATTTAGCGTAAAGAGTGAGGTGTTGAGGAGGGGACAGCCCCTTTCATGAGCAGATTAATTTCCGTTTGTTTTAAGTGTTAATGTCTCTCCGTACTTTCAGTTAAAATCACTTGTTTTACATTTAATTGTGGTTAAGACCGACTGTTGCTGGTATCTTAAATTATTACTTTGTGTTCCTCAATCTTGCCGCAATAGTCAGTTAATTATTTTTTTATTCGGAAGCCAATATCATTAAAACATTTCAATATTTATGTTCCGTATTATTAATTTGTTCTTTGTTCTTTCGTATTATTAATATGTTCCGTATTATTAAAGACTTGGTGCTGCAGTGAGTAATTAGTAGTAGTAGTAGCAGTATTATTAATTAGTTAATCAGTAATTCGTGGTCTTTTCCGCCATCTTATCCTCCTTTTGTCGTATTTAGCTTTATTTTCTTGTATTTTTTTGTATTTTTTTTTTTTATTTCGGGTATTTTATGATTTTGAATTAATAATAATTTTTATGTCTTTTGATGTTTTTCTTTAGTTCTGTTTCTGTGTTTGTAAAATAGTGGGTTAAAAATAATTGTTTTATTATTATTATATCCTATTTAATTATTGAATACGAAATAGCGTGATTCGTTACAGGTTTTTCATATTTTTAGAACCTTTTACTATATAAAATGAAAGGAATTTTTTTTCCACTGTCGTAGTTAAATATTCTACCTTTTGTCATACTTCAATTTAGCTATTATTTAAAATATATCCTGTTTTATTTCATGATTTTATCATGTTTGTGCTATTAACAAAATCTTAGGCTAAATGGAATGAAATAAATATTTTCTTTCACTGTCCGAATTAAATCATTATCTGCCATTGCATTCTATATTAATTATTGAAGTCGGTATACTGTGTTTTATTACAGGTTTTTTGTCTGCGTTGAGATGAAATGGAATGAAATAAATATTTTCTTTCACTGTCCGAATTAAATCATTATCTGCCATTGCATTCTATATTAATTATTGAAGTCGGTATACTGTGTTTTATTACAGGTTTTTCGTCTGCGTTGAGATATTCACAAAATCTTAGACTATAAGAAAATGATTTTTTTTTTTTTTTTTTTTTACTGTCTAAATACTTTTGAAATGGTTCAATAGTCGTCGAAACCCTAAATATAACGGAGTTTTGATAACAATAAATACATCAAAAGAATCAGATTTTTATGCTGATTCAAAATATATAAACTGTATTAAGTTTAATGTTACCCATCAAAAGTCAAGGACCTGAGAAATTTTATCCAATTTCTAAAAAGGGGGGAAACACCCCCAGAACATCTAATGATCTTGATGATAATCATTTCGTCAGATTCAGGATATGAGAAAACCCTACTGTAAAGGGTTTAAGCTTATATCTACAAAAATGTGGAATTTTTATATTTGTTTTATTTGCCAAAAGAAAGATTACGGATGCGTGTTTAATTTTTCTTTTTCTTTTTTTGCTTTTTTTCCACAGAGTTGATCACATCGAACCATTGACCCTAGAAGATTGGAAGAGGGCTCGTGTTATTGGAAAATTAAAGTTTTAGTGTCCTTTTATGTGACCAAAAAGATGAGAGGCTAGCTATCCCCCTCCCACACCCCATTTTACTCAAAGTTGTATAATCAAAATTTTACATTGGCCATTTTTGTCAAAATAGTTCAAGGTCCGATAACTATGCCTTTTGGAATAAAATAACCCCGAACAGGTCCTTGGTAAAGGGCTCTAAACTACAAAATTTACCCGTTGTTTACATATAGTATTTGCTATTTGGGAGCATACAGACATTTTTTTGGATAGGGATTTTCTGCTGGGAGAGGGATTTACCACGATGAAAATTTTCCATGAAGAGGGAAGCCTCCAGGGTAAACTTTCCAGGGAAAAGTTACACTGGGGAAATTTGCTAGAATGTCTTTGCAAAATTCTTTTTATTTGTCTTACTTTGTCTCTGCCAACTAACTTTAACATATCAAAATGTTCTGGGGGAAATTTTCGTCGGGATTGGAATTGTCTGGAGTTATTTTCCATTGAGGGGTATTTTCTGTGGGTGAAATTGTCCATGGGGATACTTTCCATTGGAGCGAATTTCTGCTGGGGATATGAAATTTTCAAGAAGGTTTTTCTACGGGGGGGGGGATATCCGACATGATTTTGAAAGTTTCTTAGCAGTAGTTGGATCGGCAATTAAACTTTTATTAGGTCCTAAATAGTTCCCAAACTAGGTTATCCTTCCAGTAGGATATCCGAGTCTTTCGAATAAAAACTTTTAGTGTTTATCATCTGTTATTACGAATAAATGGGAAGATGTGTATGGCACAGCCTAGATAAGGCCGTATCCACGGACGGAGGAAAGTTACTACGTTTCAATCCACCCATTCCCCCATTCCCCCGGCCCCCCAAAAATGTCTGACTCGTGAAAACCGAATAAAAATGTAGGCATATATAACAAAATATTTTGAGTTTTTAAAATTCTATCTATACACCCCCCCCCAGAAAAAATAATCTCCCAGAAAAAAAATCCGGGATATGCCTTGGAGCCTATATATTTTCTTCTATGTTGATTCAAAATTTTGGGATAAAAATAACAATTTAGTAAATAAGTTAGTAACATCATACCACGGTAACGTTTGATTTAGTAATAATGTTTGATTAGTAACGATTGATTTTAAATATACTAAAAACTTTGATTTTATCGTGTCCCCTTAAAAGAAGCATGTAAGAATAATCTTATATTGGGGGGAGGAGGGAGGGGACTCACATGTTCAGTTAGACCTTTATGATAGGCTCTGATAGAAAAGTAATGTCATAAAAAAGTTCATGCAATATGGCAATATTTGTGCTCTCTAAGATGAATTCAGATAAATACTAATGAAAATCTAGCTTTAAGAATTCGCGCTAAGGGGCATTATCCCCATAGTACACAAAGAAAGTTCCGTTCTAAAATAAATTTTAGTAAGTAAAGAACATTGTTGAAACTCTTATGACCAAAGTATTTTTAATTGTTTAAATGACGTATGCTTCAATCCCATAGTGCCTCCATTCTTTAAAATAAAATTTCAGTATTTCATAGATTTTGATCACACTCTCACTAAAACATAAGGTAAACTCGAACACAAGGAGTAGAGGTGTTAGGAAATGGTGCTCACCTGATATATAGGACAATTTCTGTTCCTTTAATTTTTTACCATCACTGTTTTCTTTTATAAAAACAGTTTTTTTTTTTTTTTTTTTTTACTTAATACCCTATTAAAAGTTGAGTATTTGCTCGATGACTACCAAATGTGAACTCGAAAAAGAAATTTGTACCACTTTTTCTGTTCAAATATATCAATATCAATACCATTGATACCAATAATATAGTCAATAATATATTTTGAAAGAATTTTAACCTTCTTCAAAGAATAAAATGGTGATGGTTCTTGTGCGATATACTACTACTACTAGCAACACAATACAGAAACCTGGCCACCTGTGGCCATCACGGCGGGCCCTCGCTACTCCTATGTCAAATATTTAAACACTGTTCTTTGAATTTCGTCTTTTTTGCAGGTGTATAAATGTAGCCATGGAAAGTGTCCCAAAAGATCCAAAGGCTTCTGGGTGTTGCAGCATCAGCTTTCTAAAATGCATACTTTTCTTTTTCACTATTTTATCCCTGGTAAGTATGAAGACTATAGTTTATAGCTATCTCCTAGATATATATTTATATTATTTAAATTTTTATATTTATTACCTTATATCATATTTATTACATTTTAATTTTTTGAAAAGTTTATGTACTCCCTCCTTCTCTCCTGAAGTGGAATCCCATTTAACTTAAGTCAATGACTAGGAATAGTAACATCGACCACTTGTTCGGAAATGTAGACGACACAGGGAAAGAGAAGCCAATCAAAAGCAGCATAATAGCGTAACCAATCATTACATTATCCTGCATTTTTAATAGCTTTAGATCGAAATTAAATAAAAAAAAACTAATTTTTTTAGCTGAAAGTAAGGAGCGACATTAAAACTTAAAACGAACAGAAATTACTCCGTATATGAAATGGGTTGTCCCCTCCACAATCCCTCGCTCTTTACGCTAAAGCTTTTAATTGTTTTAAAAAGTAGAATTGTGGCAAAAAGTCAAACTTTAGCGTAAAGAGCGAGGGATTGTGGAGGGGACAACCCATTTCATATACGGAGTAATTTCTGTTCGTTTTAAGTTTTAATGTCGCTCCTTACTTTCAGCTAAAAAAATTAGTTTTTTTTTATTTAATTTCTGAACGTTTTTGAATTAATGCATGTTTGGTTTTGGCTCTCCGCACATAAATTATTAAAATGAAATTTGCATATTAATTCCTTTTTTGGCTAAATGGCTTTCTCTTAGTTTTGATCAGATGATTTTGAGAAATAAGGGGTGAGGAAGGAGGCCTAGTTGCCCTGTAATTTTTCGGTTACTTAAAAAGGCAACTAGAACTTTTAATTTTAACGAACGTTTTTATTAGTAAAAAATATGCGTAACTTAAGAATTAACTTACGTAACAAACTTTCATAACCTTATATTTTTATTATGTATACGAGGGGGTTTGTACCCTCGTTAATACCTCGCTCTTTACACTAAATCGTAAGTTTTGTCCCAATTCTTTAAGAATGACCCCTGAATCAGAAAGGCCGTAGAATAAATAGTTGAAATTACTAAAAATACTTTAGCATAAAGAGCAAGGTATTTATCTCCTCCTAAATACCTCGCTCTTTATGCTAAAGTATTTTTAGAACCCCTCATATGCGTAATAATCTCTGTTCGTTTTAAGTTTCAATGCTACTTCTTCCTTTCATTTGAAAAAAACGTTTTCATGTTTATTTTTCATTGTTTTCTTATAGTAATGCTAGAGAATCCTGCGCCCTTTTCATTGAATTTTTCTTCCCCCATGACAGATTCCTCCAAGGAAAGATCCTCCAACATAGCCCCCTCTCCTCAGCCCCACCCCCAAATAAAATAAAATCCCCCTGAAAACGTCTGTACACTTCCCAATAACCATTACTATATGTAAACACTGGTCAAAGTTTGTAACTTGCAGCCCCTCCCCCAGGGATTGTGGGGGAGTAAGTCATCCCCAAAGACATAGTTATTATGGTTTTCGACTATGTTGAACAAAATGGCTATCTCAAAATTTTGATCCGTTGACTTTGGGAAAAAATGAGCGTGGGAGGGGGCCTAGTTGCCCTCCAAATTTTTTGGTCACTTAAAAAGGGCACTAGAACTTTTCATTTCCGTTAGAATGAGCCCTCTTGTGACATTCTAGGACCACTTTTATCGATACGATGACCCCTGGGAAAAAAAAAAAAAAAAACAAAAAAAAAAAAACAAACAAATAAACACGCACCCGTGATTTGTCTTCTGGCAAAAAATACAAAATTCCACATTTTTGTAGATAAGAGCTTGAAACTTCTACAGTAGGGTTCTCTGATACGCTGAATCTGATGGTGTCATTTTCGTTAAGATCCTACGATTTTTAGGGGGTGGTTCCCCCTATTTTCATAAATAAGGCAAATTTTCTCAGGCTCGTAACTTTTGATGGGTAGGACTAAACTTGGTGAAACTTATATATTTAAAATCAGCATTAAAATGCGATTCTTTTGATGTAGCTATTGATATCAAAATTCAATTCTTTAGAGTTTTGGTTACTATTGAGCCGGGTCGCTCCTTACTACAGTTCGTTACCACGAACTGTTTGATTGAATATGATGTTTACATGATTTCATAAAAGAAACCCAATGGCCACATCCGATGGCCATATCGTATTTTTCCGTAACCTCCCTCTCTCCAAACAAAATCCTAGATACGACCTTCACAGATCCCTTATAATTTATGAGTGTAAGTTGATTCGGAGCCTGACAGTGTTTTCGCCATTCGCTTGATAATAAATTTCGTCAAATAAATGGCCTGAAAACCATTTTATTTTACCCATGAAGTAAGAGAAACATTGAAACTTCGGAACACTCTATAAGCAGTCAAATTAAGACCAAGACAAACGTGATGGTCTTTCAGGTTTTCGTGATGGTTTTAACGGTTTTCAGGAGAAACTGCAACTTGTCCCCTCGTCCCTTGACCCCAACGAAAACTTTATTTGTCTTATGTGTAAAAACACTATATGTGCTTTGATCTTTAATTTTTGATATTGTAATTAGGTCTGGAACATCTTGAAGGCTAATTAGTACTTCTACTAACAACTCACTGAAGCACCGAGCCGCCTGAGGCTATAACAGCTACGCACGATCCTCCTCCATCCCAATCTATTTAAAGCCCACCTCTTTACACGCTCTCAGGAAGTTCCCATTTCCTTTAAATCTTTCTTTATGACATCCTTCCACCCCAACCACGGACGACAGCTTTCCGTTCAGCCCTAGACGGTTGGCCAAAAAGGACAATCTTTGGCAATCTGTCATTCTTCATCCACAGAACGTGCCCTAGACATCTCATCATTTCTCTCATTATAGCCCTAGAAAGCGGGATTGAACCACACTTTGTACAGCCTGCAGTTTGAAATACGGTCAGTGTGCCAGGTACCCAGAAAAATCTGTAGACAATTTCTCTAGAAGAGATTTAGCAATCCTTCATCTGTTTTTCGAACGCCCATGCTTCAGAGCCATATTTGACAACTGTATCAATGTAGCTTCCAATATTCTAATCTTGGTTTGAAGACTTATCTTCCTATTCTTCCAAACCTTTTTCAAAAAGTTCGTGATTACGAACTGTGGTAAGGAGCGACCCGGCTCAATAGTAGCCAAAACTCTAAAAAATAAAACTATGATACCAATAGCTACATTAAAAGAATTGCATTTTAATGCTGATTTTAAATATATAAGTTTCATCAAGTTTAGCCTTACCCATCAAAAGTTACGAGCCTGAGAAAATTTGTCTTATTTTAGAGAATAGGGGGAAACACCCCGTAAAAGTCATAGAATCTTAACGAAAATCACACCATCAGATTCAGCGTATGAAAAAACCCTATTGCAGAAGTTTCAAACTCCTATATACAAAAATGTGGAATTTCGTTTTTTTTTTGCCAGAAGGCAGATCACGGATGCGTGTTTATTTGTTTGTTTGTTTGTTTTTATTTGTTTTTTTCCTCAGGGGTGATCGTATAAACGCAAAGGTCCTAGAATGTTGCGGGAGGTCTCAATCTAATGGAAATGAAAAGTTCTAGTGCCCTTTTTAAGTGACCGAAAAAACCGGAGGGCACCTAGGCCCCCTCCCACGCTAATTATTTTCCCAAAGTCACCGGATCAAAATTCTGAGATAGCCATGTTATTCAGCGTAGTCGAAAAACCTTATAACTATGTCTTTGGGGACGAATTACTCCCCCACAGTCCCCGTGAGAGGGGCTACAAGTTACAAACTTTGACCAGTGATTGCATATAGTAATGGTTATGGGGAAGTGTACAGACG
Organism: Artemia franciscana; assembly: GCF_032884065.1. NCBI lineage: Eukaryota > Metazoa > Arthropoda > Branchiopoda > Anostraca > Artemiidae > Artemia > Artemia franciscana. Next base: position 48,578,890 of record NC_088865.1, read on the forward strand.
TTTTCAGGGGGATTTCTTGGTTAGGGGGAGGGGTTGAGGAGAGGGGGATGTGTTGTGGGAACTTTCCATTGAGGAATTTGTCATTGGGGAGAAAATTCCCATGAAGGGAGCGCAAGATTTTCTAGCATTATCCAAAAAAAAAACAATGAAAAAATAAATATGAAAACGTTTTTCAACTGGAAGTAAGGAGCAGCATTAAAACTTAAAACAAACAGATTTTATTGCGCATATGAGGGGCTCACCTCCTCCTAATACCTCGCTCTTTACGCTAAAGTATTTTTAGTAATTTCAACTATTTATTCTACGGCTTTTATGATTCAGGGGTTATTCTTAAGGAATTGGGACAAAATTTATGCTTTAGCGTAAGGAGCGAGGTACTGAGGGGGGTGAATCCCCTCATATCTGTAATAAAAACATGAGAATACAAAAGTTCGTTACGTAAGCTAATTTGTAAGTTATGTATATCTTTTACTAATAAAAACATTCGTAAAAAATTAAAAGTTCTAGTTGCCTTTCTAAGTAACCAAGAAATAGGAGGGCAACAAGGCCTCCTCCTCCGCTCCTTTTTTTCTCAAAATCATTCGATCAAAACCATGAGAAAGCCATTTAGCCAAAAAAAATAAATTTGCAAATTTCGTTTTAATTATTCATCTGCGGAGAGCCAAAATCAAAACATGGATTGATTCTACAACGTTCAGAAATTAAATAAAAAAAACAAGTTTTTTTTTAACTGAAACTAAGGAGCGACATTAAAACTTAAAACGAACAGAAATTAATTCGTATATGAAAGGGGTTGCTTCCTCATCAACGCCCTTCTCTTTACGCTAAAGGTTTTTACTTCTTAAAGTGGAGTAGAGAGAAAGACTCAAACTTTAGCGTAAAGAGCGGGGCGTTGATGAGGAAACAGCCCCTTTCATATACGAAGTAATTTCTGTTCGTTTTAAGTTTTAATGTTGCTCCTTACATTCAGTTAACAAAACTTGTTTTTTTTTTTTATTTATTTACAGTGTAAAAACACCTTGAGTCTTGGCTCTTTTACTTTTAACACATTCACGAATACTGACATAGGCTTATGATATTACGTGCTTTTTGGAGGAAATACTTTTTCCTTGATTACCTGAACCCAACAGAATTTGTCTGTCTTAAGGTGGAACAAGTTATTGCATTATCCTACATTTTTCAGGGCTTTAGATCAAAATTCTAATCTTGGTTTTGTAGACTTATCTTCCTATTATTCCAATTTTTTTTTTTTTTAAAGTGATAAAACACCCTGAGCCTTGGCTATTTTACTTTCAACATCTTCAAGAATCACCAACGGATTGTTTGTGATTCTCCTTTAGTCCTTCCCGTCCATTTCCTTGCTCAAGTTTTGTTTTTACTTTCACGGTATTAAGGTTTTATTAATGCCGGGATTTAGCCAGAACTTGTTTAAACCATTCAGACTTTTATAGAGATTCTTGATCAGCTAAAAAGTCTAAATTAATTGTTATTTGCTTGAATTAGCTGTTGCTAAATCTTAGTTTTAGCAATGGATGGGGCATTACAAAGAACCCTGGTTTCACCTAAAACACCATTTAAAACACTACATTAAAATTAACTTCCTATTCTTCTTTGTATTGTTTTTTTTTAAACAAATTCTCTCTCTCTCTCAGACAAAAAAAAAAAAAAAAAAAAAAAAAAGACGTCAGGATTGTGTCTGAAATATCCTACAGCAAGGAATGTGACTTGTCCGAAAGTAATAAAAGGGTTTTGAAACATGCTTGTGTGTTTTTCGCAACATAAGAAGAAGAAACAAGAATGTACCCTTGGTTAACCATAATATACATGATTTTTTTCATGTCTAGTTTTGCCTCAAAGGTCATGTAAACCAGCCACATGAGCCCTGGCTTTAATCTATGACATTTAGACTGCAGCAGAAAGGCTTAAATTAATTGGCATGGCTAGTTAACAGTAGCATCCCGGTCTTAAACAAATTACAGTTACCAAGCAATGCTCTAGGTCTCACGGTTTTGTGGGGTTTTGAAAAAAATAGCAATATCCGAAAAATATTTATATTTTAGGTTTTTTTATTAGTTATGTACCAAATATAGTGGCAAAGTTGTGTATGCACTATTTCAGGTAGTTTTATAACTCGCTCGTCAGACTTCCAATATACCTATGTTTTGGGATTCTTCTACAGTGCTTCCCGTCCCTTTCCTGGCTCAAATGTTTTTCTACTTCCTCCCTACTTCTTTTCTATTTCAATTTTGCTCCCTCCTCATTATAGTCAGTGTTTACTGTTTATTGCCTGATTCTTCTTCCCTAGAAAAAAAACAAAGAAAAGAAGAAGATACATTATATATACTAAAAATTTAAAAATACAAAAAAAAATTATAATTACTTATATTTTTCTCATATGTAATTATTTTTAAATCTGCGCAAGAAATGAGCAATAAAATAGCTTTATTTCAATCAAAAAGTAAAATTTGTTTTGTAAATAAATGTTTCTTTTATCATAAATTCATCCGAGATGCGTCCAAATGTTTGGGAAATGCTTGCTGATTTGATAAGCAATCTAATAATGCTTGAATATGCTGAACATCGCAAATTAACGGCAAAATTATTTAGGAATGCAATACACATTATTGGTTTTCTCTGTTTTGCAATAGCGAATAACTAATAAAAAAAAACGATGTACAAAAATGAAAAGAAGAATGAGTTCTTAATTTGTAGAAATGAAAGGTATAGAGTATAATATAATTTCGTTCTCTTTGCTTCTTGAAAGGGCTGCCCACTCTTAAAACCATGTGCACCAGAATGCAAGCCATCCATGTCTCAAATGTATCACACGTGGTTTCAAGTGTACCATGTATAGCACGTAGATGCTTGATTTGACAAATGTGTACCGAATGTAGTGGAATAACTGGCACTAAGAATGTACACCATATGATAGAGAGTGGGTGGCTCCTCTTTTTTTCTATGGTTATTACTTAGATTATGAAGCATTTACAAATATCGAAAATAATTTCAAATGGATAGAATAATGTCAAGTAAATACGTAGTGTCTTGGGCTTCAATATAACAGCTGTCTTAAGAATATAAGTAAATAAAAGTAAGCGAATCTTTTTAAGCAAATACGTATAATAGACAGCAAAATTGCACTACCTAAGTAAAGAGCAATAAGGCTTCAACCCGTTGTTTTTTCTTTTCCTCGCGCACCATCGTCTGGAAGGGACCATCATGGACCTTCCGAGAGGTTTCATTCGGTTGGAAATTAAAAGTTCTAATTCCCATTTAAGAGCCAAAAGTGATTGGGGTGTAACCAGCTTTCCTCCCACGTCCTGTTTGGCTGTCCTTCCCACAAAAAGATCTAATCAAGTTTAAGATACCCATTTTATAGTTGACAGATCCAATAATCATTCCTCACGGGAAGGCTCGACCCCCCTTCCCTTCCCAAGCCCTTGGGATAAGGAAATCATGCAAGCTGTCAAATGTAAACATATAGGTTTTACTATCAGAGGCTGTGTAAGTAAAGACGATGTCGGCACAGTGTATTATTTATTGTTTTGGCTTTTATGGCACTTGGTATTAACCAAGTGACATATAGCAATCGCAAATTCTGTCGGTCTGTCTGTCGGTCCTGGTTTTGCTACTTTAGGCACTTCCAGGTAAGCTAGGACGATGAAATTTTGCAAGCGTATCAGGGACCGGACCAGATTAAATTAGAAATAGTCGTTTTCCCGATTTGACCATCTGGAGGGGAGTGGGAGGCCAGTTAATTCGGAAAAAATAGAAAAAATGAAGTATTTTTGACTTATGAACAGGTGATGGGATCTTAATGAAATTTGATTTTTGAAATGATATTGTGTCGCAGAGCTCTGAGTTTAAATCCCGACCGGATCTGATAACATTGAGGGGAGTTGGAGGGGGGAACCTAAAATCTTGGAAAACACTTAGAGTGGAGGGATCGGAATGAAACTTGATGGGAAAAATAAGCACAAGTCCCAGATACATGATTGACATAATTGGAACGGATCCGCTCTCTTTGGGGTAGTTGGGGGGGGGATAATTCTGAAAAATTAAAAAAAAAATGAGGTATTTTTAACTTACGAACGGGCTATCGGATCTCAATGAAATTTGATGTTTAGAAGGATATCGTGTCTTAGAGCTCTTATTTTAAATCCCGACCGGATCTGGTGACTCTGGGGGGGAGAGTTGGGACGGGGAAACCTAAAACTTGGAAAACACTTAGAGTGGAGGGATCGGGATGAAACTTGGTGGGAAAAATAATCACGAGTCCTAGATACATGATTGACATAACCGGAACGGATCTGCTCTCTTTGGGGTAGTTGGGGGAGGAGTTAATTATGAAAAATAGAAAAAATGAGGTATTTTTAACTTACGAACGGGTGATCGGACCTCAATCAAATTTGATATTTAGAAGGATATCGTGTTTCAAAGCTGTTATTTTAAATCTTGACCGGATCTGGTGACATTGGGAGAAGTTTGGGGCGGGCAAACCTAAAATCATGGAAAACGCTTAGATTGGAGGGATCGGGATGAAACTTGGTGGGAAAAATAAGCAGAAGTCTGACATACGTAATTTAGATAATTGGAACGGATCCACTCTATTGGAAGGGGGGGGTTAATTCTGAAAAATAAGAAAAAATGACGTATTTTTAACTTACGAAGGAGTTATCGGATCTTCATGAAACTTCATATTTAGAAGGACCTCGTAACTCAGATCTCTTATGTTAAATCTCAACCGGATCAAGCGTAATTGGGGGGGGGGCAGTTGGGGGACCGGAAATCTTAGAAAATATTTAAAGCGGTGAGATCAGGATGAAACTGGATGGGAAGAATAGAAACCTGTCTTAAGATACGTGACTGATATAACCGGACCGGACCTGCTCTCTTTGGTGGAATTGGGGGGGGGGGGTAAATTTGAAAATTGCGGTATTTGTAACTTACGAAAGGGTGACCAGATCTTAATGAAATTTTGATATTTAGAAGGATCTTGTGCTTCAAAGTTCTAATTTTAAATTCCGACCAGATCCTGTGACATTGGGGGGAGTTGGAGGGGGAAACCGGAATTCCTGGAAAACGTGAAAATTGGGGTATTTTTATCTTACGAATAGTTTATCGGATCTTAATGAAATTTGATTTTTAAAAGAAATTCATGGATCAGAGCTCTTATTTCAAATCCCTACCATATCTTTTGACATTGGGGGGAGTTGGAAGGGGAAATCTTGGAAAAACACTTGGAGTGGAGGAATCGGGATGAAACTTGTTGGATAGAATAAACAAATGTCCTTGATACGTGATTGACAGAATCGTACTGGATTCGCTCTCTTTGGGCTGTTGGGGGGAGGGGTTCAGTGATTTGGCGAGTTTGGTGCTTCTGGAAGTGCTAGGACGATGAAAATTGGTAGGCGTGTCAGGGAGCTGCAAAATTTGACTTGATAAAGTCGTTTTCCCAGATTCGACCATCTGGGGGGCTAAAGGGAGAGGAAAAATTAGCAAAATCAGGTATTTATAACTTACGAGTGGGTGATCAGATCTTAATGAATTTTGATATTTAGAAGGGATCGTGACTCAGAGCTCTTATTTTAAATCCTGACCGCCATTAAGCCTTTTATTTTCCTTTTTAAATCAATCTATTGATTCATGGAATTTTGTTAGAGCTCATACCATATGATCTCTTGGCTCTTAACTCTTCTCGCCTCGTCACAAGTGCCATATGAGCTCTTAGCTCTTGTTGTTTAGATCTTTGTATCAAAAGAGCTGTCGTAGAAATTTCAAAAAGGGCTCAGTCGTTTAGAAATTGAAGGGGCTAATGCCCTTTTTAATAGTCAAAAGTGATTGGAGGGCAACTAACTCCCCTCTCGAGCCCGAAATTCCCATAAAATCATTCAATCAAAATTTTGCTAAAGACATTTTGTTCAACGTATTTGAGAAGTCTGGAAATTACGTATTTGAAGATGGCCTGCCGCCCCTACAGCCCTCGGGGCAGGGGTCATAAGTTATGCCCTGAAGATATATAAGGTTTCTTAAAGAAAGTTTTGTCGTACAAACTTCAAAAAGGGCTCATTCAATCGGAAATTAAGAGAACTAGTGCCCTTTTTAATAGTCGAAAGTGATTAGAAGGCAACTAACTCTCCTCCCACGCCCACCATTTCCCGTAGCTTCCAATCAAAATTTTGGGTTAGCTATTTTGTTCAACTTAGTTAAAAGACCCGGAAATTATATCTGTGAGGATGAAACACCCCCCCCCCCCTCACAGTCCTCAGGACAAACGTTGTAAGTTATGCTCTGGGGACATATAAAAATTTTGATAGAAATTATTGTCGTAGAAACATCCAAAATAGCGTATTCGATTGGAAATTGAGAGGGCTAGTGCCTTCATTAATAGCTGAAAGTGATTGGGGGTTTAATGCCCTCCCCCCAAAACCCTTTATTTCCCCAAACACTTCCAATCAACATATTCATATAGCCATTTTGCTCAAAGTAGTTTAAGGGTCTGGAAATTATGTCTTTGGGGATGACACCCCCCTCTCTCACCTTTCAAGACTAAGGTGATGAGTTCTGCCCTGGGGGCATATAAGGTTTTTTTTTTAATAGAAAGCGTTGTCTTGGAAACTTCAAAAGGACACATTCGACTGAAAATTGAGAGGGCTAGTGCCCTCTTTTAATATTCGAAAGTAATCGGAGTGAGAATCATCTCACCAAGCCTATCATTTCCGAAAGACTTCCAATCAAATTTTGATGGAGTCATTTTGTTCATTGTTCAACGTAGTTGAAAAGTCTAGATATGATGTCTTTGAGAATGACAACGCCTGCCCCCCCAGAGCCCTCGGGAAAAGGGTTATCAAGTTATGCCCTTGAGACATATAAGATTTTTATAGAAAGTGTTGTCGTAGAAACATAAAAAACGGCTTATTCGATTGGAAATTAGTTGGGCTAGTACCTTCAATAATAGTTGTAAGTGATTGGAGGATTAATGTCCCCACACCCTTCATTTCCCTAAACGCTTCCAATCAATATTTTTGTATAGACATTTTGATCAACGTAGTTGAATGGTCTGGAAGTTATGTCTTTGAGGATGACAACCCCACCCCCATCCCCCACAGCTTTCAGGACTAAGTTTTTGAGTTATGTCCTGGAGGAATATAAGGTATTTTTTTATTGAAAGTGTTATCTTAGAAACTTCAAAAATGGCTCATTCGATTGGAAAATTAGAGGGGTAGTGCCCTTATTAATAGTCGAAAGTGATCGGAGGGAGCGTGTTTCCCCAAATTCATCGACTAAAAAGTTTTGAGGCAGTCATTTTATTCAAAATAGTCTGTAGATCATATAACAAGGCGTTTGGGCTGAAACAAACCACCAGAGCCTAGGGATGTGGGTTGTGATCTATGCCTTGGGGTATTTAAATTATTTATGGAAGGTGTGGTTGTTTAACTTTAGAAGGCTGATTTGGTTGAAAATTGGAAGTTCTAGTTCCTTTCTAAGCGTCAAACTTGACGAACGGCATTTAAATCCCCTTGCCCTCCCCGACTACCCCTCTTTTCCCCAAACGCATCTGGCCGAAATTATCGAATAGTGATTCTGTTCAAAACAGTCGAAAAAAGTAACAATAATGTCTCTGGTGGTGACGCAAACCGCTAGTCATCAGTTTAATATACACATGCTGATATTTATTCTTTAAAATCTTAATTGATTTTTGATTTCCTAAAGCTATGAAAGTGAAAAAATTTAAAAGATTTTTTTTCAGTAAAGTAAAAATTATTCTGGCTTTCAGAAAGCGTAAGGATTTGAACCCTACTCATGTTAATTTCTGCTCGTTTTGAGTTGAAAGTTTTATATTAAGTCGGTCATTTATTGCAATTAAATAAAAAAACTAGTTTTTTTTTTTAAAACGCACAGAAATACTCCGTGTATGAAAGGGGATGTTCCCTTCTCAACGCCCCGCTCTTTACGCTAAAGTTTGACTCTTTCTCTCAATTCTACTTTGTTAAACAGTAAAAAAATTAAGCGTAAAGAGCGGGGTGTTGAGAAGGGAACAACCCCTTTCATAAACGGAGTAATTTCTGTTCGTTTTAAGTTTTAATGTCGCTTCTTACTTTCGGTTAAAAAAAAACTAGTTTTATTATTTAATTTCTGAACGTTTTTGAATTAATGCGTGTTTCATTTTGGCTCTCCGTACATACATTACTAAAATGAAATTTGCATATTAATTCTTTTTTTTTGGCTAAATGGCTTTCTCTTAGTTTTGATCAGACGATTTTGAGAAATAAGGGGTGGGGAAGGAGACCTAGTTGCCCTCCAATTTTTCGATTACTTAAAAAGGCAACTAGAACTTTTAATTTTTAACGAACGTTTGTATTAGTAAAAAATATACATAACTTAAGAATTAACTTACGTAACAACCTCGTGTATTCTTATGTTTTTATTAGGTATATGAGTGGGTTTTTCCCTCGTTAATATCTCGCTCTTTACACTAAATCTTAAGTTTTGTCCCAATTCTTTAAGAATGACCCCTGAATCAGAAAGGCAGTAGAATAAATAGTTGAAATTACTAAAAATACTTTAGTATAAAGAGCGAGGTATTTAGGAGGAGAACAACCCCTCATATGCGTAGTAATCTCTGTTCTTTTTAAGTTTTAATGCTATTCCTTACTTTCAAATGAAAAACTTTTTCATGTTCATTTCTTCATTGTTTTTTTTTTTATGGTAATGGTAGAAAATCCTGCGCCCTTTTCTTTGAATTTCTCTTCCTCCATGACATATTCCTCCAAAGAAAAATCCTACCACATAGCCCCCTCCGCTCAACCCCACCCCCAAACCAAAGAGGTCTGTACACTTCCCAATAACCATTACTATATGTAAACCCTGGTCAAATTTCGTAACTTGCAGCCCCTCCCCCAGGGACTGTGGGGGAGTAAGTCATCCCCAAAGACATAGTTATTACATATTTCGACTATGCGGAACAAAATGGCTATCTCAAAATTTTGATCCGTTGACCTTGGGGAAAAAATGAGCGTGGTAGGGGGCCTAGGTGCCCTCCAATTTTTGGTCACTTAAAAAGGGCACTAGAACTTTTCATTTCCGTTATAATGAGCCCTCTTGCGACATTCCTCTTGCGATTGGTCGATACAATGACCCCTGGGAAAAAAAAACGAATAAACACACACCCGTCATCTGTCTTCTGGCAAAAAATACGAAATTCCACATTTTTGTATATAGGAGCTTGCAATTTCTGCAATAGGGTTCTCTTATACGCTGAATGCGATGGTGCGATTTTCGTTAAGATTCTATGACTTTTAAGGGGTGTTTCCCCCTATTTTCCAAAATAAGGCAAATTTCCTTAGGCTCATAACTTTTGATGACAAAGACTAAATTTGATAAAACTTATATATTTAAAATCAGGATGAAAATTCGATTCTTTTGATGTATCTCTTAGCATCAAAATTCCGTTTTTTAGAGTTAGTTTACTATTGAGCCGGGTCGCTCCTTACTACAGTTCATTACCACGAACTGTTTGTTTTCTGTTCGTTTTGAGTTTCATTTATTCATTGATGCTGATTTGTGGTAGCTGTATGCTTGGTTGGCAGATTATTTGATTCTATTTTGTTCATTTTTGGTTTAATAGAGTTGTTTACTTTTTTTGAAAAATTTATATTGTGGAAATTTTATTCTTAATTAATTGAGGAAAGGGTGCTTGTTTGATCCATGATCCCCAAAAAGGGTTAAAATATTAAGGTAAAACTTTCGGGGAAAGCTAAAGGGGAAGCTGAACTGGATCAAAACGCAATAGGTGAATGCAGTTGGTAAAAAGCTTTTATCAAGAATGTCACAGGAACGGTTTAGGGTATTAAGATAAAACTCTCAGGGCCGTTTGAGGGGGCTGCTATGAACCAATATTAAGATACTATGCACATACTACTAAAACTACTACTGCTACAATTACTACGGCTACTGCTACTACTACTGCTTTTACTACTGCTGAGGGGGTGTTGAGCTGAATCAACGCAAACTATGCGCATGCAGGTTGTCTTAAGAGTGTATTAGCATTAGTACTGCTGCTACTACCAATATTATTATTATTGCTACTAATAATACCAATACTATTACTATTACAACTGCTCCTCCGACTACTACTACCACTACTACTACTACTTCTACTACTACTACTAGTAGTAATTTTCTAAAACACGGTAGCCCACTTGAGGCTCTAAGCGGGGAAGCCTGTCACGCTTAGGTCACTTGTTTGCCCGTGAGTCCAAGCAAATTCAGTATCCCCTTTTGCATACAAGTCCAGTTGGCATTGTCGGTTATGGGTTAAACCAAAAATGTCGATCATCTTTAAGTTGTATGACTATCTACCTTGGTTTTGCCCTATGATGGATAGATGGATGATAGACTATCTACCAACAAGTGAAATGACATCATTGTTATACGATCCTGAAAAAGGCTTATGCCAGCTTTGCCTTTCACTCAGACTATTTGTCTTGACTTTATCTCCAGTTAGCCATGGCTTGATGGCAATTTGAGTTTAATTCAGCTTGATTTTGGTTTTGACTTTCATTGACGAGTTCTGCCAGCTTTAGGTTAAGGTCGGAAACTTTTTAAAACCATTTTTGTATTTTGGTTATCGTCTTCTACTTTACATGCCTATTTTGGGTGCCGGCGTTTTGTATTTATTTTCTGATTTTTTGTTTGTGATTTTTTCTTATCTATCACATCATCTGCTTTCAAGTAATTAAAATTTTGCATTTAGCTTATTCAGGGTCTAATATAAATCTTGACTTCGGTTTAACCTGTCGTTCAGATCAATATGAATGTTTATAATCAGAGCATTGCCCGTAGTATTTGTCGTACGAACAAAATCTCCAGGAGACGAAACAGTAATTATGAGTATCCTAGCTTGCTTTAATGGCTGAGGAAGTGAATTTTCTTATCCTGACCAATTGAAACTCTCTCTTCTATTGATATGGTCAAACCCATGGGTACTGGCAGGAGGAGGGTGCACAGCCTCCGCTGGGAAACAAGAATACGTTTTAGAAAATGTATAAAATTACAAAAATTGATATATTCCATTTAAATATTGATAAAAAAAAAACTCCTAGCGGCAATATCCCCTTGAAATTTCATGGTGAAGCTCATGGTTAGACCTATTTATTTTTGCAACTGCTTAAAAAAAAATACTTCTGACTGTTACTATAGAAGTGGGGATTCTATAGATATTGTTTTTATGTTAATCAACCATAGTAAAGCGTCCGTCTTATAATTTTTTACCCACATTTTGTCCTTAATGCACGTTTTCTTCTTTAGCCCTTGCTGTGGAATATTACCCTAAACGTATTATAATCTTGACTTTTCGTATGGAAATTTAAATTGTTACTGTTTGATAGTACTCCTGGGTGTTTAAGATCCAGGCATATATAAACTAAAGAAAATAGGTTGGCTTTTCCTCCTCCTAGTAGATTGTTCACTCCTAATAATAATGGTAGCCCTTTTCTCGAGATCGCCTCTAAATTGCGTATTTACCGATAGATTCAATATGATAATAATGCATCACATTTGTGTTTATCGTCGTTGCCCGGGGTATTTGAAAAAAGCCTCTTCTCTTCTCTGGATCCTGTTACTTCCTAAACTTTTTCCCAGTCTAGTTACGGGGGTATGTTTAGGGTTTGGCAGTCTGACTGGACGGAATTTGCTCTGGCTTTCTTAGGATTTGATAAGGGTGAGTCAAAAGTTGGCAAAGCTGAGTCCATAAGAAGTTACAAGCCTCCAGGGAATTCGTTTTTTTTTTGAAAAAGGAGATAACGCTCCCAAAAGGTAGTTAAGTGGCGAGAATTCACCATTATATTCAACAGGTGCAAGCATCCATTCGAAGGGTTTCTATACCTGAACATGAAATTTTACCATATTTTCTGAAAAATTTGGTACGTATTTACGTATTGGTACGTATAATTACGTATTTACTGTTTTGATTGTTTGTTTGTGTTTTTTTTCCTCTAGGAGTTATCATATCTACGTTTTAGTCGTAGATTATCGAGAGAGAGAGAGAGATTATTTAAAGCAAAATCAAAAGCTGTAAAATAAAAAAAAGGTTCTACAACAGAAAAATTCCGACTTCTACCATTGTGTATTACAAATCAGAATATTTTGCATAAACATGGCCGTAAGGGTGTCAATTTAATACCAAAAGGACTCTAAGCTATCCAATCGATCTATAATTAACGAAAACGTATCAATTTTATTTGTTGGTTTAAAAAGTCATACTGCTACGCAAAGGCACATTCCCTCTTAAACATCTGTTCCGTCAATACATACGAAATGGTTAACATAGCCGATTATTATAAAGCTTCAATTAGCACTGGTGATTTATTTGGAGCTTCATGAAACCGTATGCATTGGTGAAGTTTTAGGCGTTTATCTCCCTCATCGTTAAATACCTTACGGCGGAAAACACTCCCTCGAAAAATACCCCTGCGGAAAATGCCCCTCTCCCTGAGAAGATATCCCCAGAAAATACACCGCCGTGGAAAATACCCCACCCCAGAAAATACATCCTTGTTGAAAGTAAATTATTCTCAAAATTTTACTCCCCACTGAACATTCCCCCATACAATCCTTGCAGGAAACTCCCCCGCGAAAAATGTCCGTATGTTTTCCGATAACAAATACTAAGTAAACAATGGACAAATTTCGAAACTTAAATAGGTACTTAAACCTCTACAATGGGGCTCTCTGATTGTTTTGTACTTTGGGAAAGAGGGAGATACGTGAAAGGGTGCGTTTTAATTCCTTAAAATCCCAGCTCTCATTCAGCCATCAGATAAATACAGAATTAATTCTAAGGGAGAGACAAGAAAGGGTGGAGGTAGAAATAGATATAAGACCCCCAGGACCGTAGCCAGTATTTTTTTGTGGTGGTGGTGGGGGGGGGGGGGGTGGTGCGGTACATAAGAAACTTTAAAAAACGCATAAAAATGCTAAATTGACATCTCTACTCCCTTATGATTTCTCGGAATATTTCTGGTCTTTGCAGTTATTATAAAAGTAAAGGGTAGAATTAAATACCAAAAGAAATGGAATTTATTCCGTATAGGAGGGGGGCTGTCCCTTCATCATCCACTCCTCCACCTAATGGTCGCAGAAACTTTGGAGGGTGCTCATTAGATCATAAATTCAGAGTTCAAGTCCTTTTTTTGTAAGTCGAAAGTGATTGGAGACCAAGTTGCCAGGGGGGAGGGGGCAATCAGCCATGGGGGAGGGGGAATATTTCCTAAGAAAGTATTTTCTGAGGGAGTATTTTCCGTAGGTGTAGTTTTGGCGGATTTCCAGGGGATTATTTTCAGTAGGGGATTATTTTCCGCAGGGGGGTATTTTTGAGGAGGGTGGTATTTTTCGTGGGGCATATTTTCTGCGGGGATATTTTCTGGAGGGTATTTTTCGTGGAGTTGGTGGGGGGGGGGGGGGTTAAATGCCAGCTACCCGTTAGTATTTGTGTTTGCCTCAGCTATGAGAGAGCGGGTTAAAGGGGGAATTTCGAGGTTGGGGAGAGGTTTCTGATGCCTAAAAGGTACGGTTTTAGGTTCTCATTTTGTAACTTTCATTTTGTAATATATTGTGCCTTGAGATAAGCATAGAAGGATAAGTGCTTTTGTTTTTTAGTAAAGTTGTTGCTCTTTTTTTGTTTTTTATTAATAGTATCATGGGTATCGTAAAAGTGCTGACTAAGTAAAAAACGATGTTGGCACAATGCATTATTTATTTAGACCAGGGCACTTCGTATCGAAAAAGCTGTCGTAGAAACTTTAAAAGGGGCTCATTCGATTGGATATTGAAGAGACTGTTGCCTTTTTTAATTGTCACAAGTGATTGGAGGGTAACTAATCCCCCTCTTGTCCACCATTTCACCAAAAATATTGAATCAAAATTTTGATATAACCAACTCGTTCAACATAGTTGAAAGCTCTCAAAATTATGTATTTGAGGAAGACAACTCTCCTACAGCCTCCAGGGCAATGAAAGTAAATGTCCTGGAGGCAAACAATATTTTTATCAAAAGTGTTGTCGTAGAAACTTCAAAAAGGGCTGATTCAGTTCGAAATTGACAGGACTAGTGCCCCTTATAATAATCGAAAGTGATTGGAGGGCAACTAACTCCTCTCCCAAGCCCACCATTTCCCCAAACACTTCTAATCAAAGTTTTAAGATAGCCATTTTGTTCAAAGTAGTTGAAAGGTCCGGAATTATGTCTTTAAGGATGACAAACCCCTCACAGTCTTAAGGTCAAATGTTGTAAGTTCTTCCCTGGGGGGCACATAGGTTCTTATAGAAAGCTTTGTCGTAGAAACTTCAAAAAGGATTCATTTGATTGGAAAGTGAGAGGGCTAGTGCCCTTATTAATAATTGAAAGTGATCGGAAAGCAAATTTCCCCCACTCCCTTCATTTCCCCTAGCACTTCCGATCAACATTTTGATATAGCCATTTTGTTCAGCGTAGTTGAAGGGTCTGGAAATCATGTCTTTGAGGATGACATTCTCCCCCCAGCCCTCAGGGCTAAGGTTGTGAGTTATACCCTGTGGGTATCTGAGTTTTTTTTTAGAAAGCATTGTCACTGAAACTTCAAAAAAGGGGCATCCGACTTGAAATTGAGAGGGATAGTGCACTTTTTAACAGTCGAAAGTAATTGGACGGAGAACCCCCTCCCCCACGTTCCATCATTTACCTAAGGACTTTCGATGAACATTTTGATATGACCATTTTGTTTGACCTAGTTGAAGGGTCCGAAAATTATGTCTTTGATGATGACAACCCCCTTCCATAGCCCTCAGGGCTAAGGTTGTGAGTTATGCCTTTGGGGCATTTAAAGTTTTTTATAGAAAGTTTTTTCATAGAAACTTAAAAAAGCAATCATTTGGTTGGAAAATGAGAGGAATAGTGCTCTTTTTATTAGTCGAAAGTGATCAGAGGGGAGATGACCCCTCCCCCATGCCTATCATTTTCCCAAAAACTTCCAATCAAAGTTTTGAGATAGCCACTTCGTTCAACGTATTTGGAAGGTCTAGAAATTATGTCTTTGAGAACAAGACATCCCCCCAGCCGTTAGGGCAAGGGCTTTAAGTTATGCCCTGGGGACATAAAAGGTTTTTTTTATATTAAGCGTTGTCATATAAACTTTGAATGGGGTCCATTGGATTGGTAATCAGAAGTTCTACTGCTCTTCCCCCCTGCCACACACACACGTCGTATTGTCCAAAAAATGCATGCAATAGAAATTGTCAGATAGGCATCTTATTCAAAATAGTCTAAATATCATCCAACACGGCTTTTGGGGTTGAAACAGACCCCAGAGCCCAGAGGCAAGGGTTGTAAGTTATACCCAGGGCGTATTTAAAGTTTTTATGGAAGGGATGCTTATAAAATTTGAAAGAGGTTCATCTGGTTATAAATTCTAATTCCTAGTTCCCTTTTAAGAGCCAAGTGTGATGGAGGGCAAATAGCCCCCCCCCCACCCTGACTACCCCTAATCACCAAATGAATCAGATTAAAATTGTGAGATAGTACTTCTGTTCAAAACAGTCCAAAGAACTAAAAGAATGACTCTAGGGTTGACACAACCCCCCAGTCCCCTAAGGACAGGGTTGTCAGTCAAGGCCTCGGGTCTTATAAGGATTTTATGGAATCGGTGGTCGCATAAACTTCAGATGGCATCCATTTGATTTATAATCGAAAGTTATAGTTCCCTTTAAAGAGTCAAAAGTGATTTAAGAGCAACCAGCCCCCCCTGCTCACCATTCCCCCGAAGACATCCAAGCGAAATTCGGGGATAGCAATATTGTTCATTTTAGTTGAAGAGTCAGAAATTATGTCTTTGAGGAAGACACCCCAACCCCCCAAGGCGCTCAGGGCAAGGGCTGTAAGCTTTGGCTTGGTATCATACAAGGTTCTTTTAAAAAAGGTGGTTGTATATACTTCGGAGGGGGCTCATTGGATATATATATATATATATATATATATATATATATATATATATATATATATATATATATATATATATATATATATATATATATATATATATATATATATATATAAATTTATAAAAAAGCCTTAATAGTTTTTTCTTTCCAATTGTTTGATAAGAAAAGAAACGTTGAACAAGGAAAAACTTGAAAGTTTTCATAAAATAAATTCTGTAGCACGAATTAGATAAAATTATCAGGCGTATACTTACTTCAATAATACAAAAAATGATAAAAACATAAGGCTTAAGATAAGTTTTAATTGGGGTGCAATAACTATGTTACAATCTCAAAGGACCCAGTTGGTTTAGTTAAAAGATGAAGACATAAAAAATTGAAAGCAATTACCTACGCTTAAATAAAAGAAAACAATGAATCAAACAGTTTGTGGTAACGAACTGTAGTAAGGAGCGACCCGGCTCAATAGTAGCCAAAATTTTAAAAACGGATAGATTTGTATTTTGATAGCAATAGCTACATCAAAAGAATTGCATTTTAATGCTGATTTTAAATATATAAGTTTAATCAACTTTAGTCTTACCAATCAAAAGTTACGAGCCTGAGAAAATTTGCCTTATTTTAGAAAATAGGGTGAAACATCCCCTAAAAATCATAGAATCTTAACAAATATCACACCATCAGATTCAGTGTATCAGAAAACCATACTGTAGAGGTTTCAAGATCCTATCCACAAAAAAAGTGGAATTTTGTATTTTTTGCCAGAAGGCAGATCACGGATGTGTGTTTATTTGTTTGTTTATTTTTTTTCCCAGGGGTGATCGTATCGACTCAGTGGTTCTAAAATTTTGCGAGAGGGCTCATTCTATCGGAAATAAAAAGTTCTAGTACCCTTTTTAAGTGACCAAAAAAAATTGGCGGGCACCTAGGCCTCCTCCCACGCTAATCATTGTTCCAAAGTCACCAGATCAAAATTCTAAGATAGCCATTTTATTCAGCATAGACGAAAAACCTTATAACTATGTCTTTGAGGACGACTTACTCCCCCACAGTCCCCGTGGGAGGGTCTACAAGTTACACACTTTGACCAGTGCTTACATATAGTAATGGTTACTGGGAAGTGTACAGACGTTTTCAGAGGGATTTTTTGGTTGGGGGGAAGTTGTTGATAAGAGGGGGATATGTTGGGGGAACTTTCCATGGGGTAATTTGTCATGGGAGGAGAAAATTTCCTTGAAGGGAGCGAAAGACTTTCTAGTGTTATTTAAAAAAAAAACAATGAAAAATTAAATATGAAAAAGTTTTTTCATCTGAAAGTAAGGAGCAGCATTAAAACTTAAAACGAACAGAAATTATTACGCATATGAGAGGTTCACCTCCTCCTAATACCTCGCTCTTTCCGCTAAAGTATTTTTAGTAATTTCAACTATTTATTCGGCGGCCTTTGTGATTCAGCGGTCATTCTTAAGGAATTGGGACAAAAATAAGCTTTATTGTAAAGAGCGAGGTACTGCTGAGGGGGTAAACCCCCTTAATATACGTAAAAAAACATACGAATACAAAAGCTCGTCACGTATGCTAATTCGTAAGTTACGTATATCCTTTAATAATAAAAACGTTTGTAAAAAATTAAAAGTTCTAGTTGCCTTTTTAAGTAGCCGAAAAACTGAGGGGGGGGGCACGTAGGCCTCCTCCCCTGCTCTTTTTTCCTAAAATAATTCGATCAAAACTATGAGAAAACTATTTAGACAAAAAAAAAAAATATGCAAATTTCGTTTTAATTATTCATCTGTGGAGAGCCGAAATCAAAATCTGCATTAATTCAAAAAGTTCAGAAATTAAATAAAAAAACAAGTTTTTTTTAACTGAAAGTAAGGAGCGACATTAAAACTTAAAACGAACAGAAATTACTTCGTATATGAAAGGGGCTGCTCCTTCCTCAACGCCCCGCTCTTTACGCTAAAGTTTTTTACTGTTTTAAAAAGTAGAGTTGAGACAAAGTGTCAAACTTTAGCATAAAGAGTGGGGCGCTGGCGCTGTTCGCATAAGGAGGGAGCAGCCTCTTTCATGTAAGAAGTAATTTCTGTTCATTTTAAGTTTTATTGTCGCTCCTTACTTTCAGTTAAATTTAATTTGCTGCTTTTATTTTGTTTATTAAAACATGCATAATGATGTGCTTCGAATTTAAAACATCTTGGTGCAGAGTGTGCCCTTGGAAACATGGATTTTCTAAAGTAATTTCGACGCTTCAGCCAGATTGCTACTTTGTAATTTCGCCAGATGGCATTTCAGCTCTACCTTGAATATAATTTCTGGAAATAGCTCCCTTTTTAATGCTTAATTTTTATGGCTACTTAAGTAAAAAATGTATACCTGTAAATTTAGTTTTAATTCTTTTTTAATTTTTTTTATGTTTTAATTCAGTTTTATTTGAAAAAACTTGAATTCAATTTTAATTAACCTTTTCGATTTTCTTAGACATTTGGTTTGATGGATCCCGAGTAGAAAAGTTTGGGGAGGAAGGAAGAGTAGTACAACATAAGATGGATTTTTTATACCAAAACATGTGTTTTTGAAATGGCAATTGGATATTTGTAAGTAAAAACGTGATACTGTACAAATCATACAAATGAAACTTGCAAATTACTGTCTAGAAGAATTGTTCACTTTATTGGGAAAAAATGCCATCACATGACGTAGTATGTCCTCGGGAGCTGTTGGAGGGGGCTTTATATAAGGTATTTATAGTTTTGACCTGATTGGTCATTTCACACTTTCTGTTTGACATGGTTTTGACTCTTTTTGGGTCAAAGTGTTTGTATTTGCTATACAGGGGGTCAAAAAAGGAATCAAAAGGATCAAAAAGGATCAAAAAAATAAGGTATTTATAGTTTTGACCTGATTGGTCATTTCACACTTTCTGTTTGACATGGTTTTGACTCTTTTTGGGTCCAAGTGTTTGTATTTGCTATACAGGGGGTCAAAAAAGGATCTTTGTTGCTGCGCAATATTTTTGTTACTGAAGCTAGTCCAACCCAGGGATTCTATGACAATTGCTTCGTCACAATTGCCAATATGACAATTGCTTCGCCATCTGCAGACAAAAAACGATAGCAAAGAATTACTCTGAAGAAAATGAGAAATTTTGCATTATTGTAGCTAGAAGACTAAAATCTCTGATTTAAACCAGACATATTTCATGGTAGAATTCCCGTGAAAATGAAGTTTTATTTTATTTTGTAGATTTGACTCCGAAGTTCTCAAGGTCATGCAAGTTTTCATATGCTAATTGCTTTTATATGTCGTCGGAGATTAAATACTATTACATGTTCGAAATCAACACAAAAAGAAGACTCAGCTAAAGCATATTTTTTTTCTTTTTCTTAATGCCGTTCTTAGAATTCAACATGCTATTGGCGATGAACTTGCTGGTCTTTATCACGAACAGCGAAGGTTTTTTGCGACCCTCGGTTATGAGGACTAGGTATGTGAGAAATTTAAATGACTCTAAACAGGATGTTGTTCTGAGAGAAAAATAAATGCCACGAAATATTTTTTATGTTTCTCTTATGGAAATAGAATGTTGGTAAGACAAGGCCGTGTCCAGGATTTTTGTTCAAAGTAGTGGGGAATTTTTTTTGAAGGGTGGTGTTTTACAAAAAAGATTTTAAAAAACACCAAAATTCATTTATATGCAATTTTTTTACATTTTTACAAGTTGGTCAAATATTTCGGGAGACTTCAAACCCCCTCCCCCCTCGGTACAGCCTTGCAGACCGTATTTACATCTTATTTTTTCTTTGATCTTTATTAGGGCAGTAATCAGAATTTTTTCGGGGGTGTTTTACACAAGCATTTTTTTTCGGGAGGGGGTGCACAAAAACCCTCGAAAATAATTGTTTATTTCTATTTTGCTACATTTTTACGAGTCAGACAAACATTTAGGGGGAGGTTTCAAACGCCCCAATCCCCCCTGGAAGTGTCCTTTGTCTTTATTGCTAAGATTCGAAGATTTTCATCAGAAGTAACTAATTTAAGTCATTTAGAAGGACCTTTTCAGGGTCCCATCCCTACTGTTACAAGAAAAACAATTCGCTGAACTCCTGCCCGCAGCTCCCGTGGAAACATACAACCCTTTATAGCTTTCAATTATGCTGTCTAAACATTTAACAGTTCCTTTCTATGTATCATTCTTTATGAGAACCTTATTCTGCAGCCTTTATTTCAGTGAAGGATTTTTTTTCATTTTTATTATAATGTAAAGTTTTTCTTTAAATGGCTTGGCTCTCGCAACATTTGCAATCATTGGCATCAATCATTTTATTTTCAGGGATTAGGTGGCTTCTTGTTAGCCACTGGTTTGTGATCATTACTGGATCCTAATATTCCCTTAGATATACAAGCATCACCGAATGTAGCTCTCGCAACATTTGCAATCATTGGCACCAATCATTATAATCGTTTTATTTTCAGGGATTAGGTGGCTTCTTGTTAGCCACTGGTTTGTGGTCATTACGGGATCCTAATATTCCCTTAGATATACAAGCATCACCGAATGTAGCTCTCGCAACATTTGCAATCATTGGTACCAATCATTATAATCGTTTTATTTTCAGGGATTAGGTGGCTTCTTGTTAGCAACTGGTTTGTGGTCATTACTGGATCCTAATATTCCCTTAAATATACAAGCATCACCGAGTCTAGCTCTCGCAACATTTGCAATCATTGGCACTGGTGCAACTCTAGTTTTTGTCGGTTTTCTGGCTTGTATTGGGGTCATCAAAGAAGTAAAAGTAGCTGTATGCATAGTAAGTTCTTTTGTAATTTTTGAATTATTCATCAAATAAAACAATAATTACTCAATTCTAACGGCATGTACCTCATTTACAATTCAAGAGGTTAGTTTATTTATTTCCTAATTCAATTGTGAAACAAAACGGAGCTCGGTGATACGGCATTTGAATCGAAGCCGACTTAAGTTGAAACATCGGAAGATTTAGAATTTTAATATAATTGATTCAAAAATGAGGGATTTGGAATATATTTACGTACTTATTTCTCTTTGGCTCAACATTTTCCTTTTTTATGTATTGTGTTGTCTTGTGAAGCATACTCAAAACGCCAAAGTTCAGCATCCTGT
Organism: Artemia franciscana; assembly: GCF_032884065.1. Taxonomy (NCBI): domain Eukaryota; kingdom Metazoa; phylum Arthropoda; class Branchiopoda; order Anostraca; family Artemiidae; genus Artemia; species Artemia franciscana. Next base: position 48,600,005 of record NC_088865.1, read on the forward strand.
ACTTCGATCGAAAATCGAAGGTACATAACCCCCTCCCCAGTATTTTCTGATTGAAAAGGGCTGTACTCTCCTCAGTGTCCTGCTCTTTAAGCTAAAGTTTGCCTCTTTGTCACAGTTCTACTTTTTAATACAATAAAAAACTTTAGCTTAAAGAGCAGGGCGTTGAGGAGGTGACAGCCCATTTCTGATAGGGAATAATTTCTGTTCGTTTGAAAAATTTATGTCGCCCCTTACTCTCAATTGAAATACTTGTTTTTTTAATATCTCAACATTTTTGAATTAATGTATGTTTTTATTTTGGCTCACCACACATGAATAATTAAAACGAAATTTGCATATATATTTTTTGGGGGGCTAAATGGCTTTCTCAGAGTTTTGATCGGATGATGTTGATAAGAAAAGAGGTGAGGAAAGAGGCCTAGCTGCCCTCCAGTTTTTGGTTGCTGAAAAATGGAACTAGAACTTTTTATTTGTTTGCAAACGTTTTTATTAGTAATAAATGTGCGTAACTTACGAATTAACTTACGTAACGAGCTTCTATATTTGTATATTTTTATTACGTACATGAGGAAGTCAGTCCCCTCGTCAATACCTGGTTTTTTACACTAAAGCTTGAAATTTTTCCCAATTCTTTAAGAATGACCCCTGAATCACAAAGACCATAGAATAGATAGTTGAAATTACTAAAAATACTTTAGCGTAAAAAGCGAGTTCTTGTGGAGGAGAGGAGCCCCCTTATATACGTAATAATTTTTCGGAGTATAATTAAAGAATTTCGGAAAATGTTTAATGTTTCAAAATATGAAACAAGAACAAAAAAAAAGAAAACAACAAGCATGTCCTCAAAACCAGCAAGGGAAAACTAAAAATCCTTTTAACCTTTAATTATTTTTATTTATTTTTTAATTACTTTAATTTAGCTTTAACTTACACTGGCTACCAGATGTCTCAAAAAAAATATAAGAAAATATAAAAATGAAATACTCTTGATAATTTTTAATAATTTTACTAATCGGGTCATTAAATCATATTAAAATGATCATTAATGATAAGCCTTTAACAATTTGTTCCTTAATAATTTTAAGACGGAGAAGTAAAAATACTAAGTTCCCATCTGACTTAATTTTGACAATAGTTTTCATAATTTACTTTACATCATAACTACCAGTTTTACAAAGGTATATGACCCATGAATAACAAAATCAGTGTTTAAGCGCCTACAAATCAAGGAAACAGTTGTCATTGCGGTTGAAAAATTCTTGTTCTGCTTTCTACAATTTATTCACCCATTGCATGCGGTTACAAATTTGTAGTTAAAGAGAAAAAAACAAGCTAAACTACTGCCTCCTAGTAACTTGTTTTTTAGGCTGTAATTATGGTAAGTAAGCTTTATTTTTGCTTGATTTTGCAGCAAAATAAACTGAGCTAATAAGAAGCTATAAGCACACCCTGATACTGCTACCGCAGCAGTAAAAGTAAAAATAAAACTTTTAGAAACGCATCAAAATGTGTTTATATTCATTTTTGTTACGTTTTTGCGATTTGGACAGACATTTCGAGGGGGAGGGGTTCAAATCCTTTAACTCCCCGTACCTCTAAATGCAGCCTTGGTGTCCCAATCCAGTGATTAATGTAATTTTTTAGGTCAATAAAACTTGCATTTTATTTATAGAAACGAGACGAGATCGATTATTTTGTTTTCTTAGGGTAAGCATTATATATACCACGTTCATCTTCTATGTTACTACAACTACTACTAACAACTCACCGCAGTACCAATCGACCTGAGGCCAATATAGCTACGCACGCTCCTCCTTGATCCCAACCTATTCCAATTCTCCCTCTTTACATTCTCCCAGGAAGTTCCCATTTCCTTTAAACCTTTCTTTATGAAATCCCCCCCAGCCGCGGATGACCTGTTTTCCGTTTAGCCCTAGGCGGTTGGCCAAAAAAGTACAATCTTCGGCAATCTGTCATCCTTCGTCCACAGAAAGTGCCCGAGCCATCTCAGCCATTCTCTCTTTATAGCCCTAGAAAGCGGGATTGAACCAGTTTTTATAAAGCCTACTGTTTGAAATACGACCAGTGAGCCGGGTACCCAGAACGATCCGTAGACAATTTCTCTGGAAAACATCTAGCAAATCTTCATCCGCCTCTCGGAGCGCCCACGCTTCAGAGCCATATTTGACCACTGTCATCACTGTGGCTTCTAATATTCTAATCTTGGTTTGCAGCCTTATCTTCGTATATTTCTAAACTTTTTTTAACTATAAAAAACATTTTTTTTACATTTTCTATAACTAAATATTTTCTATAATTTTTGATCAATGTTTGTCTTTATTCGATTAAATTTTTTTTTGCTTACTTGGCTATTTGTTGCCCTACTTTCTGGCATTATTTCGTAAACCTCTTCTATTTATTAGTTGCTTGAATTCTATCATATAGCCCAAGAGGCTTCAACAAATTTGTCTGTCTATTTGTTGATCAATGAAAACTGTCCTATAATTTGTGTTCTCTTATTAATCCAACCAATTATCTTTACCATTCAAACTTACACTCTCTGTACGCAATTAAATAAAAAAAACTAATTTTTTTAGCTGAAAGTAAGGAGCGACATTAAAACTTAAAACGAACAGAAATTACTCCGTATATGAAATGGGTTGTCCCCTCCACAATCCCTCGCTCTTTACGCTAAAGCTTTTAATTGTTTTAAAAAGTAGAATTGTGGCAAAGAGTCAAACTTCAGCGTAAAGAGCGAGGGATTGCGGAGGGGACAACCCATTTCATATACGGAGTAATTTCTGTTCGTTTTAAGTTTTAATGTCGCTCCTTACTTTCAGCTAAAAAAATTAGTTTTTTTTATTTAATTTCTGAACGTTTTTGAATTAATGCATGTTTGGTTTTGGCTCTCCGCACATAAATTATTAAAATGAAACTTGTATATTAATTCTTTTTTTGGCTAAATGGCTTTCTCTTAGTTTTGATCAGACGATTTTGAGAAACAAGGGGTGGAGAAGGAGGCCTAGTTGCCCTCCAATTTTTCGGTCACTTAAAATGGCAACTAGAACTTTTAATTTTTAATGAACGTTTTTATTAGTAAGAAATACACGTAGCTTAAGAATTAACTTACATAACAAACTTTCATAACCTTATATTTTTATTATGTATACGAGGGGGTTTTTACCCTCGTTAATACCTCGCTCTTTACACTAAATCGTAAGTTTTGTCCCAATTCTTTAAGAATGACCCCTGAATCAGAAAGGCCGTAGAATAAATAGTTGAAATTACTAAAAATACTTTAGCATAAAGAGCAAGGTATTTATCTCCTCCTAAATACCTCGCTCTTTATACTAAAGTATTTTTAGAACCCCTCATATGCGTAATTATCTCTGTTCGTTTTAGGTTTCAATGCTACTTCTTCCTTTCATTTGAAAAAACGTTTTCATGTTTATTTTTCATTGTTTTCTTATAGTAGTGCTAGAGAACCCTGCGCCCTTTTCATTGAATTTTTCTTCCCTCATGACAGATTCCTCCAAGGAAAGATCCTCCAACATAGCCCCCTCTCCTCAGCCCCACCCCCAAACAAAATAAAATCCCCCTGAAAACGTCTGTACACTTCCCAATAACCATTACTATATGTAAACACTGGTCAAAGTTTGTAACTTGCAGCCCCTCCCCCAGGGATTGTGGGGGAGTAAGTCATCCCCAAAGACATAGTTATTGTGGTTTTCGACTATGCTGAACAAAATGGCTATCTCAAAATTTTGATCCGTTGACTTTGGGAAAAAAATGAGCGTGGGAGGGGGCCTAGATGCCCTCCAATTTTTTTGGTCACTTAAAAAGGGCACTAGAACTTTTCATTTCCGTTAGAATGAGCCCTCTTGCGATATTCTAGGACCACTTGGTCGATACGACGACCCCTGGGGAAAAGAAAAAAAAAAAAAAGAAAAAAAAAAACAAACAAATAAACACGCACCCGTGATTTGTCTTCTGGCAAAAAATACAAAATTCCACATTTTTGTAGATAGGAGCTTGAAACTTCTATAGTAGGGTTCTCTGATACGCTGAATCTGATGGTGTCATTTTCGTTAAGATCCTACGACTTTTAGGGGGTGTTTCTCCCTATTTTCTTAAATAAGGCAAATTTTCTCAGGCTCGTAACTTTTGATGGGTAAGATTAAACTTGATTAAACTTATATATTTAAAATCAGCATTAAAATGCGATTCTTTTGATGTAGCTATTGATATCAAAATTCAATTTTTTAGAGTTTTGGTTACTATTGAGCCGGGTCGCTCCTTACTGTTTGATTGTGTTATGAACTGTTTGATTGTTTTTTATCACGTTTCTGTGAAGATCTAACCCTTGAATCGATCGAGGCGCTTAACCTGTTGAGTAAGGGAACATATATTAAAGCGATGTTTTCTCCCATGAAGGAATAGGCATATCATCGAAAAAATTAGTAGTACTAACAAAATTTAATTAGGAATAAGCTGGAAAATATTTTGCAGCTGGGACTTCACTCTGTCTTCTTCTGAGAATTTAAAACTCAAGTTTCAAAGTGTAAACCATAGAACGTTCTCTTGTAGCTTTTTAGAAAAAAAATTATTTTCTCATATTTTAACTATGACAAGAAAAAGACCCTGCTGGTTTTTCCCAAAGACAAATGAAACTAATTATTCCAATTCCCAACTTATTACATTATCACTTCTGCCACGGCGGCCTAACCCTGTTATGGGGAATGATGGGGTAGCTGTCTAGCGGGACGTTTTTTGTCAGTCTATCACAGGAAACGCTCTAGCACTACCTAAGTAAAACGCCATTGTACAAAAAATTATTTCACGGCCCAGTCAAGAGGTTTAAGGGAACCAAATAAGAACTAATAAACTATTTTCCCGTCCCCATCGTATAAAAGGAGTTGCTATTGAAACTTTTGAGGGGACTCTTTCAATTGGAAATTCCTAATGTTTTCATAAGGGCTGAGAGTGATTAAAAGACACCCAGCTCTGCATCCAGCCCCCTTTTATGCTACCCAATCCCTCTGTAGCCAAAATATAGTTTGTCAATATCTTAAGATTGTTTTTTGCTTAAAATTGTCAAAAGGTTTTAAAGTATACTTCTGGGGTTAACATGGGCCCCAGAGAGGTAATAGCCCTTAGTTACGTGAGATCGACAACTCATTGTTCACAGATAGGCTTTAGTACTAAATTGCTTAGGGATTCAGTTGAAACTTTCAGGAAGCAAGTGTAGGTCAAATATTTCTTCAATTCTGGCCTGAGGGAGGAGAAAGAGCTAGACAGGAAAAAATATGCACGTCCAGATCTTCGAAATATCATATCTGCAATGTCGCAGGAACAACTTAGGACATGAAATCAAAACTTTAAGTTAATATTGCAGAAAGTTAGGGAGAGGGTTGGACCAGGGGGAATAAAAACTTTGTGCTGAAAGGAGAGGGAGGGGGAGTTTTATTTCATATTCATTAAAACTTTGTTGCACTAAAGGCTCTTTTGAGACTTATATTCTGCATATAGCTAATGAGTACTGTAAACTAAAAGACCATATGTGCTGCCAGGTAATCAAGAGATACTGAGAAAGAGAGAGAGGGGGATGTATATGTTTTGTCTCTAGAATAGCTTGGGTTATCAAAATGAAGCTTTCGTGAATTGTTGAGAGAGGTATGAGTACACACAGAACTATTACTTGGTAGGAGATGATGAAAGTATAGGCCGTAGATAAACAGATGAATCTAAAAAAACAGAAATTATTAAATTAAGATAAATGATGAAGTAAAACTTAAGACACACACAAATTATTACAAATAGGAATAGAAAAAAACAATCACTGAACCTTTTGAAGGTCAGAGCTTCATATGCGCTTTAGTGAAAACAAAATGTTTCTTAGACATTTTGTTTTTATAGTTACAATGTTGAAAAATCGAAAATTGCTGGGACTTCAAGAAATATACAGTATTGTATATTAAGCAAATAGCTTCTTTTATTAGTTATGGATTGCTATGGTGATTTATCTTTATTTTATCGATGTTTTGACAAATAAAAACCACGCCATTCAAAATACAAATTATTTTCAATAAAATTCAAAATGTTTTGCACATTAACACTAATTTAGATTCCAATCTTGCGACAAGAAGTACAGCCTTTCACTGTGCTTTTTAGAAGGTTATCAATGGACTCTTGTCCTTTCAAAGACTTCTCATTATATTCTGTGCCTTGGAACAAGCCATGTTCCCCTTGGTTCTTGCTCTAACGAAACGTATACCGAAAACAGATAACTCCGACAAGACTAGGCGCAATGAATTTATATGTGTTTTCAGTAAAGTACTTATTACGTTGAAATGATTAACCAGTCTTATAATAATTTTTCATTTTAGTATGCTATCTTCTTGGCTGCGCTGCTAATCACAGAGGTATGGGTAGCACTATTCGCGTACCTGCACGAGGATAAAGTTTATGAAGAATTATCATCGACATTAAATAAAACATTTATGGAAACATACGGGTTTGATGAACAGAGGACCGAATCTATAGATAACCTACAAAGACAGGTAATAAACTTCTTTTTGAACATACAATTCAATTAGTTCTGCAATTCCACAAAATGAATTTAATAATGTCATTCACACATGTGGGGGTTTCTCGATAGAGGAGGCCAGATTCACCAAAAATATTCAAAAGCGATCAGAAATTAAATATAAAAAAAAACAAGTTTTTTTCAACTGAAAGTCAGGAGCAACATTAAAACTTAAAACATACAAAAATTATAAAGTATATGAGAGGGGGTGTCCCCTCCTCAATACTTTGCTCTTTATGGTGAAGTTTTCTTAGAACTTTTAAAAAAGCTTAGTATTCTTATGAAACGTCCCTTTTATTTCAGGAGTCATTCTTAAGTAATTGGAACAAAAAGTAGAACATTACCGTAATGAGCTACCCCTTGAGGAGGGGGCAAACCCTCTCATAGACGTAATAATTTTTTTTAAGTTTGAATATTGCTCCTTAGGCCTACTTTCTGTTGAAAAAACTTGTTTTCTTAATTAATCCTAATAAATAGTGAAAAGCGAAAGAATACGAGAGAAAAAATGAATGAAGCATTAGGGTTCGGTACTCTTTTCTTAGTTAAAGCTTCTAAGTACCAATGACGGTAAAAATGAAGCCTTATTGTTAGATTTGCTGAAGCGGAAACTCTCCGCTTCGGAGAGGGGGAAAGCCCTCTCCCAATTTTATGATTATTTCTGATTTTATTGTTAACAAAACAACAAATAATGACAAAATCATAAATACATTATAAATAAATTTACAATTCTATACTGATGCACAAGTTGCGGTTACCAAGGAAGGTTAACTGTCTTTGCATTGTGTTTCCTGCTGATCAAAGATACAGCTTCCTCAGGATGAGCCACTCAAACATCTGAACTACGTAGCAGTGTTTTAACACCACAGCGGTTTTCCGCCATCATGTGTTTTCTGCCACCTTTTAATTCAGTTAGGTCAGAAATGACATATATATAGACATAGACATAGACATAAACATTTAAAAAGACTTAGACATAGACATAGACACAGATATTGACAAAAACATAGACATATACATAGGTATAGACATATACATAGATATAGACATAAACATAGACATAGACTAACCTAGCCTCTTTATTCTGACTCAACTAATCCTCTTGATGATGTAAGATTCCCCGGGTGGCGGAAAACATACGGTGACAGAAAACCGCAGTGGTGTAAAAGCACCCACTCTCTGAACTATCCTAAATTTCATAACCATGTGGGTAATTAAAGCACTTGTTTAGCGAACCTGTAGGTAGGTAGGTATGCGTTTATTTCATCAAATAAAAACTACTAAAATTGCACTTACAATCAATAATATACTGCTCCATTTAGGTACCTAAAATGTCCCTGTTCAGCAGCAAAACTACAACAAATAAATGATAACTATTCATTCAAAATCAAAGAAATACGAAAAAAAAAAAAAAAAAAAAAAGGCGAAACACTATACAATCTCTAAACAGCCATCTCTCATCATAAAAAAAGAAAAAAAAAAGGATAAAAATTTAAACAATATAATTTATAATTTATTCAAAAAATAATTTTTTATTCTTACTTTAAATAACATAAGTTTTTCAGAACACCTAACACTCTCTGGAATTGAGTTCCAAATAACAACACCTACATGTTTAATCATAAACCCAGATCGCGTTATATGCCTGATTTCACTAGTCAGCTGATCAGAGCTCCTAGTAGAATAATCGTGGTAATTTGAATTATATCGATAAAAACTTCTAAAATATTGAGGAGACAATCGATTTAAAACCTGGTATACAAAAATTAAAATCTGTTGAGATTTAATAAAATCAATATTCAAAATATCTAAATCTCTAAAACTATCTCTAGTACTACCACACGCAAGATACTCACCCAAACTTCTAATTGCCTTATTCTGCATATTTACGGATACGTGTTTTGTTTATTTTGGTTTTTCCCCAATGGTGATCGTATCATCTCAGTGGGTCTAGAACATCGAGAGAGGACTCATTCGAACATAAACTAAAATTTCTAGTATGCTTTTTAAGTGACAAAAAAATTGGAGGGCAACTAGACCTTCTCCCACGCCATTTTTTCCTAAAATCGTTTTTTTCCTAAAATAAAATATTTTTTAGATAGCTATTTTGTTCAGCATAGTTGAAATGTCTAATAACCATGTCTTTAGAAATAACATGACCCGCTACAACCCCCTGAGGAAAGGTCCTTAAGCTATAAAATTTGCTCGTTGTTTACTTACATATAGCATTTGTATAATATTAGTATTTTGGGAAGTATGCATACATTTTTCGGATGGGGAGGGGAGGATGATTTTTTTTTACTGGGGGGAATTTACACGGGACAAATTTTTCCTGAAGAGGGAATTTTCTGGGGGCTGAACTTTTCAGAGGAAATTGTATACTGAGGGATTTGCAAGAATTTCTATGCGAAATTTCTTTATAGTTTGCTTTCTCTCCAGTGACTCAATTTTACGCGTGGAGGTGTTACGGGTAATTATCCTGGGTAAATTTTCACCAGTATTGCATTTTCCAGTTATATATTCATGGGGAGGGGAATTTTTCCATGGAGGCGGAGTCAGATTTCCTGGCATTATTTAAAAAAATCTATCAGAAATTAAATATAAAAGAACAAGTTTTTTCAGCTGAAAGTAAGGAGAAATAATAAAACTTATAACGAACAGAAATTTTTACTTATACAAGGGTGTACCCCCCCCCCCCCCCTCAAAAGCCTCGCTCTTTAAGCTAAAGTTTAAATTTTGTCCCTATTCTTTAAGAAAGACTCCTGAAACACAAAGGTTGTTTAATTAGTACAAGAAGTAACTTTTCTGAAAATGTCAACAAACTTTATCATGAAGAGCGAGCTGTTGAGGAGGGGAAACCCCCCTAGCAAAGTAAATTCTGTTGTTTAATAATTCTACTAACTTTCAGTTGAAAAGAATAGTTTTTTATTTATTTTTTTTAGTAAAGCGGTACCTTATTGGTAAGCGACAAGCTAATTGGTAAATAAAAACGCTTGGAGTCACTTATTGACAACGTTTTTATCACTCCTAAAAGCTTTCTGCGTAATACTTTACAGTTTAGCGAAAGAAAAAACTTTTTTCAGTGTAAAAACTTTTTTTAATTTTGTTCTAGTACCTGGACCCAGAGATAGCAAGGTTTGGGCTGGTGGGGATGTAGAAATTTCTACTGTTTGTCTTGCAACTCTTTTTTCTCGAATAAGTACACTTTGTTAATATGAAATGTCATAAAGTACATTTTGTTAGTATGAAAAGTTATATTTAAACTATGTTGTTTTAAACTTTTTTCTATTTGAGTGAATTCTCTTTCCTTCTGTCTCTTGTGCTCTTTTTTTGTTCTTTTTCTTTTTCTTTTTTTTCTCTTTTGAATGTTTTTTTTTTGTTTTCTCTATTTTTGTGAATAGATGCTTTGCATTTTATGCTCTTGAATGATTAATAGATTTATATACGAAAGTCGTGATTGGAGGCCCAGCCCTCTTATGCGTCCATGGAGCCCTAATGGGGATCTACATTTGGGTTATTAATATAATGATTTTTTTTTGTAGTATATCTTATAGTTAGTGTTTAATAGTTGGCATATATTCCCTCCCTTGTAAAGGTCATGGAGTCTTTCTGAGGATAACGTCTTGTACAACATCTTTTTTCTTCTTTACTTTTTCTTTTTTTTTATTGTTGAGATGTATATATTTTTCTACTCCGTACGTGCATTATTTTTTCTTCCTTTATTTCCTCTCAGTAAGTAAATATCTTTTTTTCAGCTTTTAATCCGTAAAGGCTTCCCATAATTTTTAAGCCAATGAGCTTTTGGGGGGAACTAGTACAGTTTATTGTTGTGCATGTATTGATTAAGAATAAATCTTACCTTATTATTGTTTATAATTTACGCAGTATCATTTTTGTCTAAAAATTTGTTATTATTTTTATTCTATTAACTTGCTTAATATATTAATCTTTTTGCTATATTACTTTTTATTATATTTATATTTTTATTTGTTAATTGATATTTTTTTATTTGTTATTAATTGATATTATTATTTACAATAGTTCAAATGTTGTGGAGCGGCAAGATATGAAGATTGGGTCCATAGTTTATGGATAAAGCATAGTCGGTTGAATAATACTGTACCTGATTCGTGTTGTAAATCAGAAACCCCTTCATGTGGTATCAGAGATCATCCCAGTAACATTTACTATGACGTAAGTAAAATAATTGGATATTTTGCATATATATATATATATATATATATATATATATATATATATATATATATATATATATATATATATATATATATATATATATATATATATATATATATATATATATATATATATATATATATGCGTATATATATGTGTGTGTGTGTATGTTTGTGTGTGAGTTTCATACCTTGGAAACATCCCAAATGCCTTGGAATGCCTTATATATATTTCATGCCTTGGAAATATGAAATTTTTTTTTCATATTTCTGATATAAATAAAAAAAATTATTTATATGAATAAAAAATTGATTTGTGGACCTATATTGCTAGCTGTAAGCCCACACGGTCTATTTTAGGAAAACAAATGAGTTCATTCATCAAATCGATAGTTGGTGTGCTGGATTGGAATCCTTTGTCAGCAGGGCGAGGATTCGAGTCCTAGTGTTTCCAATTATTTGGTTTGGAACAGGGAATCAGTGGCGTAACTCTGTAAACCCACCCAGAGTTGACCCAACTCTAAATAGGTACCTAGAGAAATTTGGGGAAGGTAAGGAGGAGGGATGTGCAAAAGCACAGGATGGCTGGCCCCCATTCCCCGTCGCACTTTCTGGCTGAAGGGCCTTGAGACGGAGATCAACACCGCCAGTTTGAACTTTAAGAGTCTAGTTCTGCATCCTTTACCTTTTTTTACTACGATAGTTTCTTATTAGAACATAAATGTTCTTATATAAGAGTTTAACCTCAAATTTTTAAATCAAGATTTGCAGTAAGAGTCATAGGAAAATTAATGGCCGAATGTACCATCCACAAGAGACTGATGCCTAAAAAAGGAGAGGGTTGGATTGATTTTTGCTAGTTATATATATTGTAAATAACCAATCAACCAGATGAATTGATTGAAAATGTTCGGGAAACTGCAGAGCGTATTCTCGTCAACTTGTCTAGCCTCAAAACACACACACACAAAAACAAGTTTTCGTTACCGTGTAAAAATACAAAAGCCATCAATTCTCAAAATTAAAATGCTGCAATTTAGTTTTTCATCGTAAGAAACAGACAGTCTCGTCCAAAAATCTCAGATTAAAAAAGAAAAATGAGAGATTCCACTAAAATACAACAAATAGCCTATCACAATAGCCTATCGCAAAGCAGCCTGAGGTCAACATAGTTTCGCCCACTCCTTCTCATATGTTTCATATGAGAAGAATGTTTCATTTCATACAACATTTTGTTTTAAATGTTAAAACGACTGTTCGACCGACTTCAAACTCGACTATTCAAACGAGTGACTGGTTTAAACTATACAAACAATTTGGAACTCGACTAATTGAACAAGTGACTGGTTTAAACTACTCAAACGAGTTCAAACTCAACTATTCAAACGAGTGTTGGTTCAAACTATTCGAACGAGTTTGAAGTCGACTATTTGAACGAGTGACTGGCTCGAACTATACAAACGATTTTGAACTCGACTATTTGAACAAGTGACTGGTTTAAAATACTCAAACGAGTTCCAACTCGACTATTCAAACGAGTGTTGGTTCAAACTACTCAAGCGAGTTTGAACTCGACAACTTGAACGAGTGACCGGTTCGAATTATTCGATACAGTTTGGACTCGGCTGTTCGCTGTTCGAATGAGTGACTAGTGGCTAGTTTTATTATGCAGTAACCATGACCATTCTTGGAAGGAAGGAATAAAAAGATGAAGGTGTCACTATCTTTATGTACAATCAAACTTTCATTGACCTACAAAATATTTGGATTTGTTTGTTTTTTCCAAAAAGCTTCAAAAGATTTTTTTATTCAATGACTGCTCATAAAACATTAAAAAAGGACTTTCTCAACTTTGAAATTTTCTTTACGAACTGGTAGAATTTATTAAAATCGCAGTATTTAATTAAGTATTTTAAGACTTTCAAGCATTAAACTAGAAGTTTAAACTATGGGTTAGTTTAAAAATCTTAAGATTGTACCAACAATTGTTTCTATCACATAAGTTTCATAAGTATTCTATACAAAATTATTGCTAATAGTTCTTAGCAATTTTTCAAAAAAAAGTGACGAAGGAAACTCTTTTTTTGGTTCAAAAATTATTTGGGACAACTGTTTAGTAATGCTTATTGCATTAAAGTTTAATGTTATACTCGTTTTTAGCCTTTAAATGGTGTTTCAATTTTTTCTTTTTTTGTAGCTAAATTTGTTAGAATCATGATCCATAATTGACTTTGTGGAATTTTGGAAATATATTTTTATGTTAAATCAAAAATATTTACCAAAATTATGCTATTTGTCAACAAAAATGCTTTTGATCAAAAATTTTTGTAAAAAAATTAAAACCAATTGTCATTCTACAAACCACTTTTCAGCTAGAAGGGTGATAGTCTGACATTCTCGTACAAAATGAATGTATACACATGCATTTAAATATGATATACATTTCATACACATGCACAATCTACATTCTAATCTATTTCAAATAAGGGTTTATATTATTTCTAATTATTGCTCTTCTGACTAAACTGATTTTTGTCTGCAAATCTTCATTTATTCTACGTTTTTAGAAGAAACGGTTGTAAAGTGCATATGAAGGCTAATCGAAAGATTTTTCAGTTTTGATTTTTTTTTTTGTTTTTTGTTTTTAGTCAATAGTGATAGTTTTCACTTTTGTGAATTCTCGTGACTCCAGTGAATAAATAAATAATAAATAATAAATAATATACTTATTATTTATAATACTTATCATTTATAAAAAAAAATAAATAATAAGTAAAAAAATTCAATAGAGGAAAGGGTAAAAATTTTCTATCTTAAACCTTCCAAAAAATTGTAATCCAATTTTTTTAGTGACTAATAAATGTAGTATTTTAGACGTTTCCACCACATATACAGCGATCGTCATCAGTAGACATACTAAAGTATTAAAATTAAAACTAACATATTTATACAGAACAAAATATTTACTTCATAAATTTTTGTATTTAAATTTTCTTGATTTATAAATATTCTTCTTTAAAATTGCCTAAATGTCAGTTGAATTTCTAATGAAGGTGGATAAATCTTCTTTGTCTTCTAATTGCAAAAGAAAGGTTGTTGAATTTATAGTTATATACTTTTATCTCCACATACATACGAACGTTCATCCAGCCATAGAAAGGCGGCGTGGTCTTTGAAAAAAAAATCAGAAAAAAATTTACAAGAAACAACATTAAAAAACGTAAGAACAAAAACAGTTTGAAAAAAAAATATAAATAATAATTTATGGTAATGCATGGAGAATGTGAGTATTTCTAGCCGCACAAACTTCCTCGTTGTCATGCTGAAAAGTCGTATCTAAAATTTTTAGTCGTATTTAAAGTATATTAAAATTAAAAAAAATTACTTTTGAACGGAAATGTGGATCAGGGTGAAGTGTGAAAGTCTGTAGGCGCAGCAGCGATAATTTATACGAGCCAAATTTTTTACTAATTATCTATCGTTCCAGGGTTGCATTCATGGCTTGGAAAAACTAATCACAGAACATCTTACTGTCTTAGCCGCAGTTACTTTTGGCGTTTGTTTGGCCCAAATTCTAGCCATCCTGTTTTCCATTTGCCTTTTTGTTAAGTTAAAGAAACTTAAGGAAAATCCTTATTAATATCTACACAATGTATTTGTATTTATTGACTTTTACAAATTACCAATAAAGGAGTAAATATTTGTTTTAATCGTCCTATTTTTTATTTTTATCAAACGCATGAATCAAGCATGGATTCATGACTGAATTTGTCACCAAATCCTTAGATTTTTCGGAGCCTTTCTTCTTAGGACTGAATTTTTGGAATGGTAGTTGAATTTATGTAAACGCATATACATTTGTCATCATCATCTCTGCTCCTTTTGGTACTTATGATGCGAATGGTTCTTTCGGCTGTGATAAAATCTTTTTTGATAAAAGGTTGTTATCGCAATTTCCGGTTGATAAGGAAATTTTTGGAACCATTATTATCTGATTTTTTTTCCAAGTATATTATTCAAATAATTGAGGTGAGTTTGAACTGACATGATGTCTAATAAACGAAATTTTGATATGGATTCTAATATACAATTGATAAAGATCTTCTTGCACTATAATGGTGTCATAGCAATGATCGTGGGCAGGAATCAATGCATTTGATAACACAGGTACTTTTCAATTATTAACCTAAGATTTAAAATTGGTCGACACATAAACTACCCTTTCTAAACCAACACTGTTCTTCTCTTATAACTTTGTCTACAACACCTATCAGTCTGAAAAGTATCATATTACTAAGTAATTTGTTATCTATAGACACCAGGCTAATGCCTCGATATCGCAAAGAAGAAAAATGAGGGTTAAATCTATGGCTAAAATAAAAACATAATGAACCTCAGAAACAAATCCCTAAGTCAAAATAGGCCGTCTCCAAGCAACGATGCGAGCGTATCCCAAAAACGTTTATAAGTGTTTCGCAGGGGCTTAACCCATAGCCCTTAAAACAAAACATAAAACTTATGCAGAAATAAGCAATAATTGTAACATAATGGTAAGTGCGGGTCTCTTACACAGTTTTAGACCCCCCCCAATCCCCTGACAGTAAAAGCAAACGTGAAACCCCTCTTAAAACAGAATCCTAAAGGACTACAGACGTATTGAAGATATGGAAAGGAATAAATACGTAGGTTTAATCTAAGGAAAACAAAGGGACAAATAATACTTACCAGAATACTTGTTGCACTAAGGAGTACCCAACTTTCTATTTAGATGGCTTTTCAGCCAATAGGGTTTCCAGATTTTCTTATAGATTCAAATATTAACCGCTTGATCGTTAAATTAGTTGTTTTTGCTTATAAATATCAATATTCACGTTACTTTATAATGATCTGCTTAATATTAGACCAAAAGTTTTTCTTTCATGTTTATTGTAATCTTATTAGCTTAATACATTAGGTAAATTTCTTCGGTATTTATATTTTGAAACTCACAAGAAAACAAAACTCTGAACTATAAATTTCAGATTGCACAAATTGATGTTATCAGGAAGCTTGTACATTAAATAGCTGATATAAGCCAAAGTTTGGCTTTCATTCAACCGCAATATGAGTTGCAAACAGTTGCAGTTGAGTTTTCAGTCAACTGCAATTTACCATTTTGCCTCTTCGATTTCTAATTTATTTAGTATTAAAATCATGCCATTTAACGAGTCTGGGAAGATGCTCAGGATACAGATCAGCACCATCCATAAAAGGTAAAACAGAAAAAAAACTATCTCAACAATAGAAGAAGTGATTTTTTCTTGTCTGTCCAGCATATTTTGAGGGCTTACTATATCCCTTTCTAGAAATGGCCGGTTATATTTATTTTTTACAATATATTTTATATTAAAATGATGGTGCAACGTATAAAATATGCTGAATTTGATGCTAACTAGTCTTTGCAACAGTTTTTGTAATTTCTCTTTCTTTTCTTGCCCCCCTTTATGGGTGCCATGTGAACCATTGTTGCTGAAGAGAATAAAACCCCTTCATCTTAAAGATAGCCTATTAAAAATTCAAGGCTTTTTTTGGATTAGCTATGAATTGTGCTTAGTTTTTGAAGCTGCAATTTCCAAAATTTGCTACAAATCAAAAAGTCTCCCTTAGTATAACGAGATACAACCGTAAGATTCAATAGTAGATTTTTCTGTGTGTTTTCCAATATGTAAGTTTTAAGTTTGCTTGGGTCTTGCGTCTTCTTTGAATTTCCTCTTTTTGTGTTCTATGGGTAGTTCTAATGGCTCTGATTTAATGGGGAGAGGGATGGATCGTAAGAGAAGTGACTTTTGAATGTGACTTTTTTCACATTCACAAAGAAGTGACTTTTGATAACCCGAAAAAGTGAGATTTAAATGATTTTTCATTTACTATTCATGGCTTACTTTCATTAAAAAAAGAGTTTATTTTTAAACAACTGCTCGTACAGGCAAATGTCTTTCTTTCATTCAAATATACAAACTTACATTACACAGTTATAGCTTAATATACTGTTAAATGTCTAAGCCATGTTTGAATAAGGGATTTTAAGTTTTTAAATGGCTTATTCTGTATTTTTTGATTTTTCGTGAATATAACAAGCTTCAAAATTAACCTAGTGGCACATGCCCGAAGCTACGAAATTTTCAACTAACAAAAGATACCGTATCTATAAGGGTTTCCTAGGCCGAGACGCATTAATAGCTTGCAACATTAATTTATTATGTTTAAACAGGGGTATAACTGCTAACAAATCAATCTTATACGATGTTACATATGCTACAGCAGAAACTAGATTCACGGGATTTTGGTATATTGCCCCCTTTATAGGGTACCAAGCCTTTTCAGGGCAAATTGTATGCTGTTTAAATCCCAGTTAATTTGTTTTGTGACCTGGTGTACTTTTTCTGTAGAATCCAGTACTTCCAGAGTTTGTGTAAAAGGGTTATACCAGAGGTCGTATGGTCGTCGAATGTTCTCTTCAACCCATCGTCTAGAATGATAGAGTTTGACTGAATAAATCATTTACAAGCTACACTACTCATCATTCAAAGTAAAAAAAAAATCATCCATAAAAATTGTCCTATTCAAGGCCCACATAAACCAAAATCTTGGATGTCAGAGCTGCAGTCAGGATGTACTTCCGGGGGGGAGGCAAGAATTTGCTAATGTACATTTTTGCTACATTTGTTTGGGCTAAACAAAAATTTTCGGGGGTAGGTTGAAATCCTTAGCCTCTCCTCCTGAATATGTCCCTGTTGAGTAAATTATATTATGTTTTTGAAGATTACTATTTCACTCTCTATTGCTATTAATCAGTCTGTAACCTAGCTCGTTGAACATGAAAACAACTGTACAATGACCCTGTAGCCTCCTGCTAAGCATTTGAGCAAAATCTCTAAAGCTTCATATGTTTGACATAATTTGCCGCTCCCCAACTTATAATGTTACATAGAATTGCAGCTGCAAAGCTGCGCCACAATTTTTTCTTAGCGGATCTAAGGTTATGTCTCATACAAACAAACATTAATTTTTTGGTGTGTTTTTTTTTCTCACTAGACAGGATATTTCATCTGTTTTAATCTTATGTTCCTCGTTAATTTTAGCGGCTGTTAGTGAACAGAACTGTAACTCGTTGTATTTAAAATCTCTCAATTCCGACAGCAGAAACATTGCATTTGCTATAACTCTGTATCTATCTATTCTGTTCTCTGTATCTATTTGAAATAGATCGAGACCTTTTGGAGTCCAACCACCACCTTTGCAAAGATTAAGTCCATGGCCATCGTTTGTTTCCTATCGTCATGAGCATCAAGTCCAAGCATATCAGGAAGGTTTTACCTCCTTCTTAACACTCCACTCTTTACGCTACGATTCAAAGCACTTTACTAAAAGAAACTATGAGCGCAGCAAGGTAGTTATTGGGTAATCGCTTGTTGTGAAATCAAACATTACTTTGTATTTTTGCCCAACCAATGGTTACTTTAGGATAGTGCTTACATAACCAGTTGACTTTCAAAACACTTGACTAAAAAATTTATCATGTAAAATTAATGCAGAGCAACAAGCTTTTCTTTTCTTGAGCAATTTGTAAAAATATTTATTTTCCTATGCCAATTGCCCTTGTAGTTTAACAATTGGTCTGGGCGGTGAAAAAAAAAAGAAAAAAAAGAATTTTCAGCATTAAAAGCGAAACTTTCGAACGAAGCAGCCCTCTCATTTACAAAATAGTTTCTGTTCGTTTGGGGTTGTAATATCGTCCATTTCATTGAAAAAAATTGTTTTGCTTAATTTCTCTACATTGTTAATTCCACACCCAGGGTCATCTTCTACTTCTCCCTCAAACCTGACTCAAGTTTGAGGGAGACTACTTCTCCCTCAAACCTGAATCGTTTAGCTTTTACAGAACAATGCTTGGAGAAAAGATATCATTAGTGTTTGTTTTTCCAAAGGAACCACAGGTCACCAAAATATACTATCGTCTCTACAATAAGAGGGGCACCTTCGCCCCCTCATCATCATACTCCGTGTTTGAGTATGCGATGCCCTATAGCTATTAGTCTTTTAAGATTAATGGTTTTTATATTCTCGTTCTCTTTATGGATTGCATCAATGCATAGGGACGAATGGTATACCTTACGCCAGTTTGGCAACTGAATACTATTTCAATAGCCAAAATTGCTGTTCAATAGGCTCAAATTATAGAATATGTCACTTTCCTTTAACATCATCACTTTTGATACTTACAAAGGGCACTAGATCTTGAAATATTCGTTCGACCCAACCCTCTTTCAATAATTTGCGACTACTAGTTAGATACAATAAACTCTAGGAAAACATACAACCAAGCTAGTGTGACCATTCTTTTCTTGAAAAATTAGAAGTTTCATATTTTTAGATAGGTTTCATATTTTTTAGATGTTTAGATATTTTAGATTTTTTTATGTATTTTTACATCTTATCTTATATTTGTTATCATGTATTTTAGATATTTTTAGAATTTTTCATTTTTTTTTAGATAGTAGCTTTAGGGCTCTCATTGAATTCCATTTTGTAATCTACCTCAAGATGAGATTTAGACAGTGTTCAATTTGTACTTTCTACAATCAAGTTCAATATTCGTATAGACATGCGTCAAAAATGATGAATATCTTTGAAAAATCCAAGATCAAGCGTATCTCAGGAGGGAGCTGAATCTAAAATATTAAAAAAAAATTTTCCTCTACGGATGCCCACATGGAAGACAAGTGGTTCCTCCTGTTTTCCAATAGCTAAAACACAAAAAAATTAATTGCATGAGAAATACAGAACATAATTTGAAACATTGTAAATTTTTTTGGTAAGGTAAAGGCCTGGAAATCCCTTCATGTGTGTTTGTTGAATGAGTTTCGTTTGGTTTGGTTGTTTTACACCTTAATCTTATTTAAAAACTCTATTGCGTCAGCCTCTTAACTGCAGCCCTTCTTCGTCATGTGCCAGTTTTGGTGGTCTTAGATTCATATTTGAGGATGAGATGATCATCAATCAGAGAGCACATTAGAGTTGGCCGATCCGTGTTGCGTGCACCAAACTCAGCACATCGGGGGATTTAAATTGGCCAATGGGATCTATGCGCCTGTGCTTACCTATCTTCTTTTAGTATACGATAATTACATATCAGTCATTGCAAATACAAAATATTAGTTTCTATCTCGTAGGATCCAATTGAAAAGACAATAATTGCTCCCATAACAAAGCAGAACTACGCTTATTTAAATTTACTAGATGCTTTATAAGATGTGACCATAGAGATGAATTGTATATTTTTGAGTATTTTGTCTACCTGCACAGTTACGACCAAATAACATGAAATGAAGCACCAAAACAACATTGATTATAAATATATTTTTAGTTTCGTATCGAATGTTAATCGGCTAAGATTTAGACGTAGCCATTTAGGCGTCAATTTTTTAAGCCGAATTGAGTTTCCTATATTCATAACCTTGCAAAATGAAATGTTAAAAAGAAGCGGTTTTCACATTGTATATAGAAGGTCGATCACTGCTGACTAAGAGCTTACCTAAATTTAAATTGGCAATCCTCCAGTGTCTCTGCTACAAAGTAGATATCTTGAAAATCTTGATCCTGATATGCCTGAACGGCACAAGCAGAGGGTTCAAAGGGTTTATGCTCCGGTTTGTCTGACAAAGCATGTAGTAGTTCCCCATAGGAAGATAGAAGTCCTGCACCGTAGGCTTTCAGCTTTCCATTTTCTTTGCAAAGCCCAAATTCAACCGTAAACCAATAGAGCTATTTAAAAAAATGACTTATAGATTTATTCAGTGCAGTATAACTATCTTTCAAGAATAAACAAAAAATAAATATTTTTGACAAGTTCATTTATATTATCCTAAAACTTGAAAGAAGCTGGTGCCAAATTTAAGCAATTTTATTAGTAGAAATCCCTTGTTTTCATGAATACAAAGTCCTCAGTGATAGTAACTAATACTCCATTGTTGAAAAGCAAAATCTCTAAGCGAATTACAGAGGGGAATAAAAACGCCTTCTAGCAAGGCAATATATTTCTTCTTAAACTTTTTTTTTATATATTGTTAAATTACATCATCAAATAACGCATAAAAGGATTGTGACTGAACTTCTCATTCAAATATTACAATTAAAGTTGTTTCATTTCTCCCCCCATCCAAAATGAAACGTCCATTTGACTGGTTAGAGGCACAAGATCCTCCAAATTGGTAATTGGTATCCAACGTTAATAAAGCAGAAATTACATTGTCAAATAAAAGTAGAAAAAAGGTTTTATAGCCCAACAGTAAAAGACCAACGTTAAACACTAAAGACACACATCAATTTCCCTAAAAAGATAAACATTCAAATCCAAGCAGCACACTGGTCAGTCCAGGAATACAGAGTCAAAATCAAAGCATACAAATACTCTTTGATAACCCCAGAGGGTCCAAGGCGTGAGGTACCAGACTGGTATTTTAGAGTTTAACGCCTTTTAGATTAAAAAGAAAAATTTGGATACTTCGAAGTTATTTTTTTGTTCTCTCTCTCTTTTGAGTGGGTTTTTCTGATCTGTTTAATTCATTATTTAACGTAATCTATTTCATCTTAATCTTCGCATTCTATGTATTTTTCTATCTGTATAAGTAAGAAAGAAAGTTTAAGTAAGAAATCTATATCAGCTTGTTATCTCCTACGCAGTTGTCGAAAGGCTTCGAATTCATCAGTATACCTGGTATAGTACCTACGGGGTCACAAAGAAAATGACTGATTATATCATCACCTCTCGGCAATGAAGGACGTCGGTTTCTAATTACCGTTCGTTTTGTGGCGCTGACCTGGGTAATGCTGATCACCGACTTGTAGTTATATAAAATTTTTCTTAAGCTGAAATTTCAGAAGGGGGACAAGCGCATTGTAACTCTATATCTCCGCAGTCTTGATACTCCTACGATCAAACAGCGGTAAGCAGTTAAGATTAACAGCTGTTTTGAAAGCCTGTACCAGCTTTCGGATATTAAAACCATGTGGTACTCGTTTAAAACTGGAGTAATCGACGCAGCTAGAACAACTCTTTGCTTGCAATTCAGGTCAAAACACCCTGGCTGTCACAGGAGGCTGTAGACAGCATTACACTCCGAAGGCAAACTAGACTGTGGGGGGATATGAAGATCTATTGACTTCTTTCGATTGCGTCAAGAATATGCTGACACAAAGAAATCTAAAGTCATTGGATGACGCCAAAGCTGATGAGCAGCAAGAAGTAGCCACGAGGAAGGACGTTGAAACAGTGTACAAACATTTACATGACCTCTCGAGTCAGTGTGCTAAACCAATAGAAAAAGTACTATCTGTAGATGGGGTGATCCTTGGAGATATAGTGTAAGGGGGAATGAACACTTTTCATGTCTGCTTAATGCGTCCGCTCTCTCTCCACTTATAGTGAGTCCTTCCATCCCCCTGTCTGTAGTCAATAATAACCTCGTTAATGTTGACGTTAAGCCATTATCAGAGTTAGAAATTCAAAATCCTGTGAAGAGTTTGATAAACTGCGAGACTCCAGGCATCTGTGGAATCTCTGCGGAGTTGCTTTAAAACGGCGGTGGCAATATGACTCCAGATACTGTTCATTGCAATAAGAGACTCGGAAACCATTCCAAAAGACTGGCGCACAGGAGTGATCATACCTCTGTGTAAGAAAAAAGGTTCCAAGAGGGATTGCAAAAACTTTAGAGGGATAACGCTCCTGTCGGTACCAGACAAGCTCTTTTCTAGGGTTTTTTTCGCAAAGATGTTTTGCACACCTTTGACGAAAGTGCCGAATAGTCCAGGCTGGTTTTATGCCTGGCAAATGACAGAGCAGATGTTTTCCATAAGACGAATCATCGATAAACTGAATGAGCTCTGTCAACCAGATTTCATTGCTTATGTCGATTTCAAGGCAGTATTTGACTCAGTTAATCAAGATTCTCTATGGCATATCCTTTCTTATACTGGCCTCCCGTCAAATATTTCTGTTTACTCAGGGCTATGCATCAAGAGAGTGAGAGTCGTGTGCAAGTGAATAGTATACATAGCGCATTCTTCCCAGTAAGAACAGGAGTCAGTTCAAGGTTGTTCAGCTATTTCTGAGACATTTAATTGTATTGTTGATCATTTTATGACTTGTACAACCTGGAAGTTGAGCTTTGCACTCAAGTACGGAGATAGGGTTCTCATTGATTGTGACTTTGCTGATGACATAGCACTAGTCACAAACTTCAAGTCAAGTAAGACGAAGCTGTCAGGACAGGACCTTCAATTATCTAGAAGAAAAGCAAAGTCATGTTAGTGCAGCAAAATTTTGACACCAATAATTCTAGTTAATTGGTCGCCGGAAACTAAATTGAAGTGGTTGACCACTTCACCTATATTGGTTCTATTATTTCATCGGATGACTACATTGACGATGAAGCTGCTGAACACACAGCAAAGGCCCCTGTGCTCTTCGGTAGACTGAGCCATTTTTGGAAGAAACCAATAATCAAACGAGCCACCAAAATGAAGATCATTGGAGGATAAGTCTAATCAATCCTGCTATACAGATCTGAAACTTGGCCGGCAACTGCAGCTGTCCAGTGCCGTCTCAAAACTTTTCAATCTAATTGGCCTTGAACGACTGAGGAATTCCAAAGGACAGACTTTATCAGCAACAACTACCTACGAAGTGTGACTTCCCAGTCACCTTTGTTACACCTGGCTGCCGAGGAGACACTTCGTTGGTTTTGACATCTATTGCAATTGCCTGTCGACACTCTGGCTCGGATTCTTTACCACTTTGAACCAACCAATATTCTCTGGAAGTGTCCAAGAGGAAGAACCTAATTCTGATGGAGTTTGCATAGTAGAGTTTGCTTATTTCAGCTTTGTCCAGGAATTCCTGGACTAAGCTGGAATTTTGCTGTCTGATGCAGAGACCCTTGCTACAGACAGCCCCACGTAGAGAGGGCTGACGACACTCTCAACGTCACCCTGGTTGAGGATTAAGTAAGTAAGTAAGTAAATCTCAGTAAGTGAGAGAGAAAGATCTTACAGCCAAAAATGCCCAAAAGGAGTTATTGATTTAAGATATCAACCTTCAAACGTAAGCGTGGTTGAAAAACAATACAAAGAAAAGGCCAGTAAATCACTGATTTAACTGACAGATATACGTGTTGCAAAATACCTACCAATACATGGCACGTATACATATTCTTTATACATGGAATTAATCACATTGTTAAAAAAATATAGAATCTCCCAGAAAAAATATAGAAATAGTTAAAATCTTAAAAATCATTTTCGGGGTTGAAATCTTATGGCGCCTGTCTAGTTTTAATTGTGATTAAAATTATATTTATCGACAAGGTGATTAACTAAGGTTTCCATTCAAACCTACCGTGGCTATTTTCTCAATATCAGCATCAGAAGCACCAATTGATGCAATTCCCAGTTCCTGTGAAAACTGGGCAAATTGCGGATCAGCCAGCATTGGGACGTGTCCAAGTAGCTCATGCACTGCATCTCTAGGTAAAATAGAACAAAAACACTGAAATATTTCACTGAACATACTTTACAAAATAAAACCACATTAAGAAGTTTTCTACAAAGAATGGCAAGAGACAAAACATTTTTTTTTTTAAGTACCAAGGCCATTAAAATTAAAAAATCCCCCTCCCTGGGCCCATATTAGGTTCATCAAACGCTTCGTGGTAAAGAAATGTAAGTGAGGAGCGACCCGGCTCAAAAGTAACCGAAACTCATAAACAGAGTTTTGATACAAGGAGAAATATCAAAAGAATCAGTTTTTAGTCAGTTTTGATTTTTTTTTAATTACCAAGGTCATTAAATTTAAAACATCCCACCTCCCTGGGCCCATATTAGGTTTATCAAACAGTTCGTGGTACAGAAATGTAAGTGAGGAGCGACCCGGCTCGATAATAACCGAAACTAAAAAAACGGAATTTTTGAAACAAGGAGAAACGTCAAAAGAACCCGTTTTTAGGCTGATTTTAAATATATAAGTTTCATCAAGTATAGTCCTATCCATCAAAAGTTACGAGTCGTAGAAAATTTCCTTAATTGTGAATATAGAGAAAAACACTCACTAAAAATAATAGAATCTTAATGAAAATCACACCATCAGATTCAACGTATCAGAGGACCCTACTGTAAAGGTCCTATCTGCAAAAATGTGGAATGTTGGTATTTTTTGCCAGAAGAAACATCACAGATGCGTATTTATTATTATTTTTATTTTTTTGCTTTTTTTACCGAGGATGATCGTATTGACCCAGCGTTCCTACAATGTCACGAGAGAACTCATTTGATCGGAAATTAAAATTTTTAGAGCCCTTTATAAGTGACCAAGAAAATTGGAGTGCAACTAAGCCCTCTCCGAAACTCATTTGTTTCCAGAAGTCACCGGATCGAAGTTTCGAGATACCCATTTTGTTCAACATAGTCGAAAAATCTAATAACTATATTTTTGAGGAGGACTTAATCCCCCACAGTCCCCGGGGAAGAGCTGCAAGTTATGAACTTTGCCCATTGTTTACATATAGTATTGTTTATTGGAAAATTTACAGACATTTTCAGGAGGATTTTTCCAGGGGGGTTTGGGGTAGAGGGTTACGTGTGAACATCTCTCCTTGGAGGAATTTTTTCAGGGGGAAGAGAATTTCCATGAAGGGGGCGCTGTATTTCCCAGCATTATCAAAAAACAGTCAGAAATTAAATTTAAAAAAAAAAAACAAGTTTTTTTCAACTGAAAGTAAGGAGCAACTCTAATCTTAAAACGAACTTGCTCTTTGCGCTAAACTTTTTTTTAGTAATTTCAAAAGAACTACTTATTCTAATTAAACGTCTTTTGGGATTCAGGGGACATTTTTAAAGAATTGGATTAAAATTCGAACTTTAGAGTAAAGAGTGAGGTATTGACGAGGGGTGAACCTCCTCATATCACGCATAAGAGGGATTTTCTCACCCTCGTCAGTAAAGCCCTCTTTACGCCAAAGCTATAAATTTTATTACATAATGGTCGATATAAACAATAATTTGTTTGTGATATTTTTTGACCAATCTTAGTGTTTAATATTATCTTAAGTAGCTTCTTAACTATGATTTTTATGTGATAATAAACCACAGATATTGTATGTCTTCGGCTTGTGGTTGTTACTAAATAATAAAAAACAAGTTTTTTCCAACTGAAATTAAGGAACAACATTAAAATTTAAAACGAAAATAAATTATTACATATATGAGAGGGTTGCCTCCTTCTCAGTACCCCGATCTTTTATTCTAATATTTGACTTTTTGTTCCAATTGTTTGATAATGAATCCTGATACACAAGAGCCGTTTAATTAGAATAATAAGTTTTTTTTTAATTCACAAGCGTAAAGAGCGAGGCACTCAGGAGGGGGCAACTCCCTCATATAAGTAAAAACAACCAAAAGAAAAATCTGAGAAAATTATGGTTCAAACAGTTCGTGGTAACAAACTGTAAGTAAGGAGCGACCCGGCTCAATAGTAACCGAAACTCTAAAAAATGTGATTTCCTTAAAACATATTTTGATAAAAATAGATATATTAAAAGAATTGGCTTTTTATGCTGATTTCAAATATTCAAATTACATTAAGTTTAGTCTTACCCATCAAAGGGTACGAGCCTTATAAAATATTCTGATTTTCGAAAAAAGAGGAAACACCCCCTAAAAGTCAAGAGATATTAATGAAAATTGCACCATCAAATTCAGCGTATCAGAAAACCTGCTGTATAGGTTTCAACCTCCTATCTGCAAAAATGTGGAATTTTATATTTTTTTGCCAGAAGAAAGATCACGGGTGCGTGTTTATTTTTTTTCCAGGGGTAATCGTATCGACTCAGTGGACCTTGAATATTGGAAGAGGCCTCACTCGTACGGAAATTAAAAGTTCTAGTTCCCTTTTCAAGTGACCAAAAAAGCTGGAGGGCAACGTGGCCACATCCCCCGCCACTCTTTTTCCAGAGACGTCCGATCAAAACTGTGAGATAGCCATTTTGTTCACCATAGTTGAAAGACCTAATAACTATGCCTTTGGGCAAAACATGATCCCCCCCTCACAGCGCAAGGGGAAAGGTTTTTAACTTATAAAATTTGAATATTGTTTACGCATAGTATTTGTTATTGGGATGAATACATACATGCTCGGGTGGTGGGGGGATAAATTTTCTGTTGGGAGTTTTTCCATGGGGAATTTTTCATGGAGAGGGAAGTTTCCAGGGAGTGAACTTGTCAGGGGAAATTATACATGCGCGAATATTATTTTTATATGTCTTTCTTTTTTCCGTGTCAATTTTACGGACGGAGTGGTTAACAGTAGTTGTCCGGGATAATTTTTCATCGGTATTGGATTGTCTAGAGGATATTTCTATGGTGAGGGGTTTCTCCGTGGAGACGGGGTCAGATTTCCTGGCATGATTTAAAAAAATTATCAGAAATTAAATAAACAAGTTATTTCAACTGAAAGTAAAGAGCAACATTAAAACTTTAAACAAATAGAAATGATCAAACAGTTCGTGGTAACGAACTGTAGTAAGGAGCGATCCGGCTCAATAGTAAACGAAACTCTAAAAAACGGAATTTTGATACTAATAGATACATAAAAGAATCGGATTTTTATGCTGATTAAATAAAAAAAAAGTTTTTTAAATGAAAGTAAGGAGCGACATTAAAACTTAAAACGAACAGAAATTACTCCGTATATGAAAGGGGCTTTTCCTTCTCAACGCCATGCTCTTTATGCTAAAGTTTGACTCTTTCTCTTAACTCTACATTTTAAAACAGTAAATAACTTTAGCGTAAAGAGCGGGGCGTTGAGAAGAAAAAGCCCCTTTCATATACGGAGTAATTTCTGTTCGTTTTAAGTTTTAATGTCGCTCCTTACTTTCATTTAAAAAACTTGTTTTTTTTTATTTAATTTCTGATCGTTTTTGAATCAATGCATGTTTTGCTTTTGGCTCTCCGCAGAGGAATAATTAAAACGAAATTTGTATATTTTTTTTTTTTTTTTTTGGCTAAATGGCTTTCTCATAATTTTGATCGAATGATTTTGAGAGAAAGAGCGGGGGAGGAAGCCTAGTTGGCCTCCGATTTTCGGTTAATTAAAAAGGCAACCAGAACTTTTAATTTTTTACGAATCTTTTTATAAGTAAAAGATATACGTAACTTATAAATTAGCTTACGTAAAGAACTTTTGTATTCTTATGTTTGTATTACATATATGAGGGGTTCGCCCCCTCGTCAGTACCTCGCTCTTTACACTAAAGCGTAAATTTTGTCCCAATTCATTAAGAATGACCCCTGAATCACAAAAGCCGCAGAATAAATAGTTGAAATTACTAAAAATGCTTTAGCGTAAAGAGCGAGGTATTAGGAGGAGGTGAGCCCCTCATATGGGTAATAATTTCTGTTCGTTTTAAGTTTTAATGCTGCTGCTTACTTCCAACTGAAAAAAAAGCTTTTTCATATTTATTTTTCATTGTTTTTTTAAAGTAATGCTAGTAAATCCTGCGCTCCCTTCGTGGAAATTTTCTTCTCCCATGACCAATTCCTCGATGGAAAGTTCCCCCAGCATATCCCCCTCTTCTCAACCCCTGCCTCCAACCAAAAAATCCTCCTGAAAACACCTGTACACTTCCCAAAAACCATTACTATATGTAAGAACTGGTCAAAGTTTTGAACTTGTAACCCCTCCCACGGGGACTGTGGCGGAGTAAGTCGTCCCCAAAGACATAGTTATAAGGTTTTTCGACTACGTTAAATAAAATGGCTATCTCAGAATTTTGATCCGTTGACTTTGGGAAAATGATTAGCGTGGGAGGGGGCCTAGGTGCCCTCCAGTTTTTTTGGTTACTTAAAAAGGACACTAGAATTTTTCATTTTCGTTAGAATGAGCCCTCTCGCAACATTCCGGGACAACTCAAAAAAACAAAAAAAAAACAACAAAAAAACAAACAAATAAACACGCATCCGTGATCTGCCTTCTGGCAGAAAATTTAAAATTCCACATTTTTGTAGATAGGAGCTT
The DNA here is from genome assembly GCF_032884065.1 of Artemia franciscana. NCBI lineage: Eukaryota > Metazoa > Arthropoda > Branchiopoda > Anostraca > Artemiidae > Artemia > Artemia franciscana. Next base: position 48,628,893 of record NC_088865.1, read on the forward strand.
GAAACTTCTACAGTAGGGTTCTCTGATACGCTGAATCTGATGGTGTGATTTTCGTTAAGATTCTATGACTTTTAGGGGCTGTTTCCTCCTATTTTCTAAAATAACGCAAATTTTCTCAGGCTCGTTACTTTTGATGGGTAAGACTTAACCTGATGAAACTTATATATTTAAAATCAGCATTAAAATTCGATTCTTTTGATGTAGCTATTGGTACCAAAATTCCATTTTTTTAGAGTTTTGGTTACTATTGAGCCGGGTCGCTCCTTACTACAGTTCGTTACCACGAGCTGTTTGATTGAAAATATATAAGTTTCATCAAATTTAGTCTTACTTATCGAAAGTTACGAGCCTGAGAATATTTGCCTTATTTTGGGAAATAGGAGGAAACACCCTCTAAAAGTCATACAATCTAAACGAAAATCACAAAATTGCATTCAGCGTTTCAGAGAACCTACTTTAGAATTTTCAAGCTTCTATCTACAAAAATATGGAATTCCGTATTTTTGGCCAGAAGACAGATCACGGGTGCATTTTATTTGTTTTTTTTTTCTTTTCCCCAGGGGTGATTGTATCGACCTAGTGGTCCTAGAATGTTGCAAGACGGCTCATTCTAACGGAAATTAAAAGTTCTAGTACCCTTTTTAAGTGACCAAAAATATTGGAGAGCACCTAGAACCCCTCCCACGCTAATTTTTCCCCAAAGTCAACGGGTCAAAATTCTGAGATAGCTATTTTGTTCAGCATAGTCGAAAAACGTAATAGCTATGTCTTTCGGGACGACTTACTCCCTCGCAGTCACCAGGGAAGGGGCTACAATTTTACAAACTTTGACCAGTGTTTACGTATAGTAATGGTTATTGGGAAGTGTTTAGACGTTTTCAGGGAATTTTTTCTCCGATAGGGAGAGGGTTGAGGGAAGGGGTTTACATGGGAGGATCTTTCATGGAGGAACTTGTCATGGGAGGAGAAAATTTCCATGAAGGGGGCGCAGAATTTTCTAATATTATTTAAAAAAAAAACAATGAAAAGATAAATACGAATAGGTTTTTTTTAACTGAAAGTACGTAACAGCATTAAAACAAAACGAACTGAAATTATTACGCATATGACGGGTTCATCTCCTCCTAAGTACATGCTCTTTACGCTAAAGTATTCTTAGTAATTTCAACTATTCCTTCTACGGTCTTTGTGATTCAGGGATCATTCTTAAAGAAGTGGGACAAAATTTGAGCTTTAGCGTAAAGAGCAAGGTTTTAAAGAGGGGGCAAACCCCCTCATATACGTAATAAAAACATACAAATATAGAAGTGCGCTACGAAATTAATTCGGAAGTTACGTTTATTTTTTATTAATAAAAACGTTCGTAAGAAATTAAAAGTCCTAGTTGCCTTTTTAGTAACCAAAAGATTGAAGGGAAAACCTAAAGCGAACTGAAATTTCTCCGTATATGAAAGGGGCTGTTCCCTCCTCAACACCCCGCTCTTTACGCTAAAGTTTTTCACTGTTTTAAAAAGTAGATTTGAGAGAAAGAGTCAAACTTTAGCGCCAAGAGCGGGGTGTTGAGGAGGGAACAGCCCCTTTCATATACGGAGTAATTTCTGTTCGTTTTACGTTTTAATGTCGCTCCTTACTTTCAGTTAAAAAAAAACTTGTTTTTTTATTTAATTACGTATATGAATCCTCACCACCTCATTCTTGATGCTAACGTTTGAATTTTTTCCGAATTCTTTAGGAATGCCCCCCTGAGACACAAGGGCAGTTTAGTTAAAACAATAAGACGCTTTTTGAATGTACAAAAAAATTAGCGTAAAGAACGAGGTGATGAGGAGGGGCGACCCTCTTCATATACGTAATAAAATCTGTTTGTTTTAAGTTTTAATGTTGCTCCTTACTTTCAGTTGAGAAAAGTTTTTTTTTATTTAATTCATACCAGAAAACCATAATTTTATAAGATTTCTTTTAGTTGACAAAACTATGAAGTTTCTATGACAGTACCATATTTTCATCAGTATTGGCACGTTGAACTGTAAAATAAATTATCCAAACTCGTTGTTTTCAAACAGTTCGTGGTAACGAACTGTAGTAAGGAGCGATCCGGCTCAATAGTAACCAAAACTCTAAAAAATTGAATTTTGATATCAATAGCTACATCAAAAGAATCGCATCTTAATGCTGATTTTAAATATATAAGTTTCATCAAGTTTAGTTATAGCCATCAAAAGTTAAGAGCCTGAGAAAATTTGCCTTATTTAGGAAAATAGGGGGAAACACCCTCTAAAAGCCGTAGGATCTTAACGAAAATGACACCATCAGATTCAGCGTATCAGAGAACCCTACTGTAGAAGTTTTAAGCTCCTATCTACAAAAATGTGGAATTTGGCATTTTTTGCCAGAAGACAAATCACGGGTGCGTGTTTATTTGTTTGTTGTTTTTTTTTTTTTTTTTTTTTTTTCTTTTCCCCAGGGGTCATCGTATCGACCAAGTGGTCCTAGAATGTCGCAAGAGGGCTCATTCTAACGGAAATGAAAAGATCTAGTGCCCTTTTTAAGTGACCAAAAAAATTGGAGGGCATCTAGGCCCCCTCCCACGCTCATTTTTTCCCCAAAGTCAACGGATCAAAATTTTGAGATAGCCATTTTGTTTAGCATAGTCGAAAATTATAATAACTATGTTTTTGGGGATGACTTACTCCCCCACAGTCCCTGGGGGAGGGGTTGCAAGTTACAAACTTCAACCAGTGTTTACATATAATAATGGTTATTGGGAAGTGTACAGACGTTTTCAGGGGGATTTTTTTGGTTTTGGGGGTAGGGTTGAGGGGAGAGGGCTATGTGGGAGGATCTTTCCTTGGAGAAATATGCCATGGGGGAAAAAAATTCAATGAAAAGGGCGCAGGACGAATCTGGTCACGTTAGAAAAAAACATCAAATTAAGAGCTTAATATACAATGCTGGGTGTTCGGAGCCTCTCTATTATGGAGTATAATTTGAAAATAACACAACTATACGAGTGATAAAACATATATACCACAACCATAACTCAACTAACGAAAGAACTGCTAAGAGATAACACAACTATAAAGCGAAAACAGGTGAAAACTAACGGGAAAATAAACAAACTAAGAGGTGGAAGGGGCCCAGAGAAAAAATATAATCCTTTTTCAATTTTGAGCCTAACTTCCGCAAAGGAGTAATAATGTCAGAAGCCCCAAAATACCGAATTATTTTCTTTTTAAACAGTTCCTGGTAAGGAACTGTAGTAAGGGGCGACCCGGCTCAATAGTAAACGAAACTCTAAAAAACGGAATTTTGATGCTAAAAGATACATCAAAAGAATTGAATTTTTACGCTGATTCTAAATATATAAGTTTCAATTAATTTAGTCTTTGTCATCAAAAGTTACGAGCCTGAGAAAATTTGCCCTATTTTGGAAAAAAGGGGGAAACATCCCCTAAAAGTCATAGAATCTTAACGAAAATCACACCATCGCATTCGGTATATCAGAGAACTCTAGCAAAAATTTCAAGCTCCTATCTAAAAAATGTGGAATTTTGTATTTTTTGCCAGAAGACAAATCACGGGTGCGTGTTTATTTGTTTGTTTTTTTTTTGTTTTTTTTTTTCCCAGGGGTCATCTTATCGACCAAGTGGTCCTAGAATGTCGCGAGAGGGCTCATTCTAACGGAAATGAAAAGTTCTAGTGCCCTTTTTAAGTGACCAAAAAAATTGGAGGGCAAATAGGCCCCCTCCCATGCTCATTTTTTTCCAAAAGTCAACAGGCATTACTATAAAAAAAAACAATGAAAAAATAAACATGAAAACGTTTTTTCAAATGAAAGTAAGGAATAGCATTGAAATTTAAAACGAACAGAGATTATTACGCATATGAGGGGTTTTAAAAATACTTTAGCATAAAGAGCGAGGTATTTAGTAGGAGATAAATACCTCGCTCTTTATGCTAAAATATTTTTAGTGATTTCAACTATTTATTCTGCGGCCTTTTTGATTCAGGGGTCATTCTTAAAGAATTGGGACAAAACTTACGATTTAGTGTAAAGAGCGAGGTATTAACGAGGGTACAAACCCCCTCGTACACATAATAAAAATATAAGAATATAAAAGTTTGTTACGTAAGTTAATTCTTAAGTTACGTATATTTTTTACTAATAAAAACGTTCGTTGAATATTAAAAGTTCTAGTAGCCTTTTTAAGTAACCGAAAAATTGGAGGGCAGCTAGGCCTCCTTCCCCACCCCTTATTTCTCAAAATTGTCTGATCAAAACTAAGAGAAAGCCATTTAGCCAAAAAAAAATGAATATACTAATTTCATTTCAACAAATTTATGTGCGGAGAGCCAAAATCAAACATGCATTAACTCAAAAACGTTCAGAAATTAAATTAAAAAAAACTAGTTTTTTTAACTGAAAGTAAGGAGCGACATTAAAACTTAAAACGAACAGAAATTACTCCGTATATGAAATGGGTTGTTCCCTCCGCAGTCCCACGCTCTTTACGCTAAAGTTTGTAATTGTTTTAAAAAGTAGAATTGTGGCAAAGAGTCAAACTTTAGCGTAAAGAGCGAGGGACTGCGGAGGGGACAACCCATTTCATATACGGAGTAATTTCTGTTCGTTTTAAGTTTTAATGTCGCTCCTTACTTTCAGTTAAAAAAACTAGTTTTTTTTAATTTAATTTTTTAAAGAAATCTTCCGTAAAAATACAAACTTACTGAAAAATACTTCTCCACAACCTTCAATTCGTAAATTGTCCATCTCCCACACAATGCCAAAATGTTCAGGTAAGTTCTTATAGGTTGGTTTTATTAAAGCATTTTAATTTAGATTTAATTGAACGAGAAATTTTAAATAAGCACAAATAGTAATTTCTCATGGTAAATATGGAAATGTAATTTTTTTTTCTCTATAAATTTCCTCTGCACCGAACCAGCCCCTTTTGCTGAACCATTGTTACACGAAGGCTAAATTTTAATATAAACATTATAAAGAGTGGGGACTGGGAGATATGAATGACCTCTTTATGCTCAGAAAAACAAACAGAACTTTAATAAAACTTTTTTTTTCAAATGAAAGTAAGAAGTTACAACAACCTTAAAATAGACAAAAACAATTTTGTGTGTGTGAAGGTCCAACCCTCTTCAAAGCCCACCCACCCTCAGCTCTTTGCCCAAAAATTTGAATTTTTGCCTCCAGCTCTTTAAGAATAAATTCTAAAAAAAAGTGAGCTACGAGTGAAAGGGTTTATTGATCCATTTTTCCTTTAAACAATTAAATTTCCTGCTTGTATTTTCTGAAAGGTATTCAGTCAATGAAACACAAGAATTCATTTTCGTTTTCAGTTTTAATACTGCTTTGCAGTTAATTTTTTCAAATGTTTCTTTCTTTATTTAATAACTATGGATATATCGAATTGCAAGAGACAAATATCAAACAGTTCGTGGTAACGAACTGTAGTAAGGAGCGACCTGGCTCAATAGTAAACGAAACTCTAAAAAACGGAATTTCGATGCTAAAAGATATATCAAAAGAATCGGATTTTTATGCTGATTTTAAATATATAAGTTTCATCAATTTAGTCTTTGTCATCAAAAGTTACGAGCCTGAGAAAATTTGCCTTATTTTGGAAAATAGGGGGTAACACCCCCTAAAAATCATAGGATCTTAACGAAAATCACACCATCGCATTCAGCGTATCAGAGAACCCTATAGAAAAAATTTCAAGGTCCAATCTACAAAAATGTGGAATTTCGTATTTTTTGCCATAAGACAAATCACGGGTGTGTGTTTATTTGTTTTTTTTCCCAGGGGTATCGTATCGACCAAGCGGTCCTAGAGTATTGCAAGAGGGCTCATTCTAACGGAAATGAAAAGTTCTAGTGCCCTTTTTAAGTGACCAAAAAAATTGGAGGGCACCTAGGCCCCCTCCCACGCTCATTTTTTTCCAAAAGTCAATGGATCAAAATTTTGATATAGCCATTTTGTTCCACATAGTCAAAAATCATAATAACTATGTCTTTGGGGATGACTTACCCCCACAGTCCCTGGAGAAGGGGCTGCAAGTTACAAACTTTGACCAATGTTTACATACAGTAATGGTTACTGCACCGATGTTATCAGGGGGATTTTTTTGGTTTGGGTGTGGGGTTCAGGGGAGGGGGCTATATGGGAGGATCTTTCCTTGGAGGAATATTTCATGGCGGAAGAGAAATTCAATGAAAAGGGCGCAGGATTTTCTAGCATTACTATTAAAAAAAAACAATGAAAATATAAACATGAAAAAAAAATTTCAGTTGAAAGTAAGGAGAAGCATTAAAACGAACAGAGATTATTACGCATATGAGGGGTTCTAAAAATACTTTAGCATAAAGAGCGAGGTATTTAGGATGAGATAAATACTTCGCTCTTTATGTTAAAAAAAAATTAAGTAATTTCAACTATTTATTCTACGGCCTTTCTGATTCAGGGGTCATTCTTAAAGAATTGGGACAAAACAAGATTTAGTGTGAAGAGCGAGGTATTAACGACGGGACCAACCCCCTTGAGGAGGGGCTTTTCTTCCTCGACACCCCGCTCCTTGCGCTAAAGTTTGATTCTTTCTCGCAACTCTACTTTTTAAAACAATAAAAAACTTTAGCGTAAAGAAATGTCGCTCCTTACTTTCATTTCAAAAACTTGTTTTTTTTTATTTAATTCATAAATAAAGAGCCTTCATGCTAGTGGCGTGATTACAAGGCAACTAGGAGGATTACTTACGGCTCAGGACTATGATGGGGTGCATTATGGTGTCGTATGTACTGGGTGCACTGAAATACTCGAAAAGCCAAACTCGCCAAAAAGTCCCTAGCTGATAATAAGCCTGCTGCAGGTCTTAGGGAAAATCCTGTTCGTCCTGAAACATGACAAGTTTTGTTTCGAATAAGAGAACCATATGAAACTACAAATATTTCAATAGCAGTTTGACATGCTACACGATCACCTTAACAAGTTTTAAGAGGATGCCAAAAAAAAAGTATTTTTGGGTTAAAAATAAGTATCTAAATAATCAAAGATGATTATTAACGTAAAATATATTTAATCTATCGCTTTGTTAGTTACTAGTTTGCAATCTTTACTAATTTTTTTTTCGTTATGGTAAATACAATCCTCCACTAAGAATATGTGTATGCGAGAGTTAGACTGGGGGAGGAGGGGGCTGTTATATATAAAAAAATACCTAAGGATATATCATTTCCACAGGAGCTTCGCTGCAGTAGAATGCACAAGAATAATGGGAAAGATAGTAAACAACTTGATGCTTTGAAGGGGCAATAAGGTTAAAGATTTCCTTCCTTGTTTGCACTCCCGACTGAAAACAAAATTAAATTCCGTTATATCTAAAGTGATCACATGAAAATTTCGAGGAAATTTACCTTCAAACTTTTTCTAGGGATTATACCCTTTGATGTAACAATTCTAAATTCAATTTAAGTAGAATACAGTTTTAAATATTACACCGCCCCCTTGGATGAGAAAATTGATAACACGAGTATGTCTAAATGTTCTTCTAGAATTACACAAGTCTTGAGGATTAACTTAAGATGGGCTAACTTGAATTTAGATTAAATTAAATTAAGGATTAACTTAAATTTAGCCTATTGCTTCATGGCTAGCTAGTTTACAAGCCTTACAGACCTTTTTTCGTTATAGTAGATACAATTCTCCACTAAAAAGATACATTTACGCTAGAACAGGCCTGGAGGAGGAGGGGACTTATATGTTAAAAAAAAACACCTAAAGTATATTTTAAGACCATGATGGCTGTACATGACGCATGAAAAAAAGAACAGAAAATATAATAAATGAAGAAAATCAAATAGCAGAGAAAAACGAGGGCAGTGTCAGCAATTGGAACAATATGAAGCGAAAATAAAGCAATATTTCGGCAAGGACCTTCGCCAAGTCGTCCTCAGTGTTAAGAAGAAATAAAAACGAAAAAAAAAATCTAACTTTTTGAAGTAGAATTCACAAGAGTCCTCAAAAAGAAGGAGGTGATTTTAATATCTAATGTAAATGGCTTACCACAATCTTTTAGAGGCAATTGAGATGAAAAATATATAAATATATATTTTATATATATAACCTTGCTATAAATAGAGATGCTGGAGATGTTTTCATAGGCTCATTTTATAATAACTTCATCTTTAATGATTCAACTAAATCTTTTCCTCGGTTGAAAATAAAACCATCTGTCCCCATTTTAATGAAAAACCAATTCTGTAAACAAGCTAAATCTATTACTACGCAAAGATTTTTGTACAATACAATTGGTGAATGTGCCTTCATTTATTCTGGTTTGTTTTGATTCAGTGTCTATGTGTCTCTTGTGAGGTCCGCTTAAATATTTAGATTGTGTTTTAGATGTCTTACAAGCCTCACAAGTAGTAGTTAAAGTAGTTGTAGCAGTAGTAAGTTTAGCAGTGGTGGTGGTATTAGCAGTGGTGTTCACATATTGCCTTTTGGCCAAATGATGCTCCCCTTTAACCATTCACTGATAGTTATAATTTAACACCCAATTCAATTCTTGAGATATACTCTTTTGACAATATGCATGCTTATAAACGTCTTTTCATTTAGTTCAAATTTCCTCTCAATATTGTAAATGGAGTAGTGTTGTAGTAGTAGTAGTGGTAGTTTTTGTATGTGTTGGTAGCATGCAAATATTGTCTTTTTGGTCATCTTCCATATTATTTCCTAAAGTTCTAAATGAATATACTCAGTCATTTCTAATTTATGCTTTTTATACAATATGTATTCACCTAACGTTTTTCTATTTAGTTCAACTTTCGCCTCAAAAGTCTCTGAATTCACCTGAATGCACCTGAATGCCTTTCGTCTTCTTCAAAAGTAAAGTTCAAACAAGCGTACCTTTATCAGTAACGTATACTATATGAACATAATGAACCAATTGCCTAAGTTACAGGCCTTGCTTTAAGGTTTGTGGGAAGGTAGACATCCCCAAACATGTAAGAACTGGACCTTTACTGGACTAAATACATTTTTTTTAAATACAGATCGGATGTGTTTCGGGGAATTATAGACTTGAAGGGGGGCTGACTGCCTTCTCATGCTTAAATACATCACTAAGACATCCAACTTACAATCATAGCGGCCCCATCTGATCCAAAGTTTATCCGACCACTCGTTCCATAAAAACCTCATTTATCCTGAGGAATATCTTAAAACTCTTGCCCCTGGGCTCTGGGTGGTCACATTCACCCAGAAAACATTGTTAAATGGTCTTTGGACAATAAGTACCAAAATGGCTATCTCAAGATTACGATCGAATGGGTTTTGTAGAATAGAGAATATCAGAGAGTGGAAGTTTCTCTCCATCCATCACTCTAAAAAGGAAACTATACATTTCCAATCAAATAATCTTCCTCTAAGGTTCATGCGACCACCCCTTCCATAAAAACCTTATTTGCCCCAGGGCACAGCTTACAACCTTTACCCTCTGACTCTGGGGGTTTGGGTTAGGTCCAAGGGCCTTGTGATTATTTTTGAGCAAATGGTCATCGCAAAATTTCTATAGAATGCATTTGGGGAATATATGACGTGGAAGGGGTACATGTCCTCCGATAACTTTGACTTTCTAAAAAGGAACTAGAGACTTGTGATTTCCAATCCGATGAACCCTCCCGAAGTTTATACGACAACCCTTTCCGTAAGAACCTTATATGCTGTTGGGATATAACTTACAACCCTTGCCCTGACGGCTGTGGGGGTTTTCATCCTCAAGGATATAATTTCTGGACTTTCCAACTACGCTGAACAAAATCACTATTGCAAAATTTAATTGGATGTGTTTTGGATGTGAGGGGGGGGCTGGCTTCCTTCAATCACTTTTGACTTTTAAAAAGGGCGCTAGCCCTTTTAATTTCCAATCGAATAAGCACTTTTAAAGAGTCTACGACAACAAATGACAATCTAAAATTTTCTATCAGTTTCATTTTGGAAAAATATGACGTGTAAGTGGGGGGGATATCCACCCTCCGATCACTTTTCAATGTTAAAAGATCACTAGAACTTCTGATTACCAGTCCAATGAGCCCCCCCCCCCTGAAGTTTAAACAACCACCCTTTCAATAGAAACCTTAGTTACCCTGAGGGTATAACTTACAACCCTTGCCCTGAGGGCTATGAGAGGGTTGTCATCCTTAAAGACATACTTTTCAGATCTTTTAACTAAGTTCAACAAAATAGCTATCTCAAAAATTTAATTGGATCAGTTTGGGAGATTGATGGGCTTAGTGGGGGTTGGCTTACTGCCCGCCAGTCACTTTTGACTACTAAAAGAGGCCCTAGCCCACTTTTAACTAGAATTACGGATTTCTAGAAGGGCACTGGAGCTTCTGATTTCCAATCCAATGAGCATCATCCTGAGTAGATACGAGTATCCTTTCAATAAAAACCTTATTCTACCTCGGGGAATAGCTTACAGCCCTTACAGTGAGGACTGTGGCGAGTTGTCATCCTCAAGGACATAATTTCCAAAGCTTTCAACTATTCAGAAGAAAATGACTCGCTCGAAATTTTGATTGGATGTGTTTGGAAAAATGATGGGCGTCGGAGAGGGGACTGGTTACCTTCCAGTCACTTTTGACTAGTAAGGAAGGCACTAGCCCTTTCAATTTCCAATCGAATAAACCCTTTTTGAAGTCTCTACGACAAAAAATGACCATCTCAAAATTTCTATCAGATGTATTTTGGAAAAATACGTTGTGTGCAGGGGGGTATCTTACCCTCTGATCACTTTCACTCTTAAAAATGGCAATAGGACTTCTGATTACCAATCCAAGGAGCCCTCTCCGAAATTCGTATGATCTCCCTTTTCAAAAAACCTGATAAGCCTCCAGGGTATAACTTACAATCGTAACCCTGAGGGCTGTGGGGGTGGAGTAGTTCATCCTCGAAAACATAACTTCCAGTCCTTATAACTACGCTGAACAAAATGGCCATCTCAGAGTTTCGATTGTATGGGTTTGGGGGAATTATTGCCGTGGGAGGGGGAAGGCTATTTATCCTCTAATAACTTCCGTCTATCAAAAAGGGGAACTAGGCCTCTCAATTTCCAATCGAATGAGCTTTTTTTGAAGTTTTTACAACAATCCTTTTATACAAAGTGCCCTGGTCTAAAACAAACCAACACAAATAAATAAAGAATAAATTGGCCTACATCGCTCTTTATTTAGGCAGCGCTATAGCACTGCCCATGATAGACTTGAGAAATAAAGACCAATCTGTTGAAACCAAAAGATTTCATAATGACTATACTTGTTAATTATATTTTGATTGCGTTAATTTGTAGAATACTCATTAACCTTTATTTTTTGTTTTAAAAGTTGAAATACTTACCGTCCAAATACGAGTGAATGTGTCTATTAATATTATAGCATAAACGTACATATAATTTCACTAATGTATCTGTCGGTAACGAATCATTATAAACTCTTCCCAAATTTTCCCTTATCCAAAATTAAAACTGTTCTTGCGATGTATTTATAGATATAAAGATGAAAAATAGTTTGCAGTCAAGCTTAAATAATTTACATTAATCCTTATAGTTCCTTTGCACATCTCCCTAAGCACTCATCTGAAACTTAATGAAATGTTTGTAGTTTGAGAAGACCCAAAAAATCGTTTCTGCAATTCTGGAAAACTCAAGTTTTTAACTCTTAATTCTAGGACTTAAAAATTAGTCTTACTTTTCAAGAAGTTTGAGAGGTCTTCCAGCTGCGGGATTTTTTCAGAACAAAATCCGACTTCTTTTTTTAGAATCTCTAAAATATCCCTGAACTGCTTACAGCAGTGACTTTCCAACAGATCTTCGACTTTATCAAACACGGCTTTCCAGGTTCGTTTTTCATCTTCTGTGTATTCAATTCTGGGTATCGGATCGCCACTAAAAATTTTAAAACAGTTTTTGCATAAGAATTTTTGACAAAAAAAATATACTAAAAAAATGTGTTAAAGATTGTCCTGAAATGTGTTTCTTAATTAATTACATATATCTTAATTACATTTGCAATGTGTTAATATTTGTGATTTGGTAAAATTTATAATATTTAGTTTACCTATTGTTGCTAAAGGGAGGGATATATTAACAGGATAAGCTTGTTTTGGTTTTACTTGGTTGTTTTACATTTGCTGTTTTTTTCATAGGCATGTATTTTGGGGGTGATACCTGACGCGGGGATGCCATGGATATTCTGTGGTAGCCACAACACTGTGCTGGGTAGAGAATTTAGAGTGGCGAAACCCTATATAGGCCAGTGTATTCTCCTGATGAGCCCTTATGCTGGGTGTTGCCTCTGAATTATTTGTCTATATTATTTTTTCTATTGTTTGGTAAATGACGACTTATACTTATTGACGACATGACTGCCTGTCCATGGATTATTCTTTATGGTTGATTGTGTGTGGCTATGCTGTTTGACCTATGTGATTGTATGGATGAGTAGGGTTAAGGCCTCATTCAAGTGCTGGTCTATATTAATCACTAATTTAGGAAAACAGTCTTCCTTTTCTCCTTCTGTCTCCTTTTTTTTTTCTTTTTTTTTGTGTTTGTGCTGTAGCATTGGTGATTTCTCTTTTCATGATATATCGTATTGTCTCTAACTTGTTAGCTAAATTCATTAAATCAAATTAGATTGTAAACAAAAAATTATGTCAAAAGTATGTTGGAATTTCTTATGGCATAATGTTTGAGAGAAATTGTTTTAGAGCCAAGAACCAAAAGACGCGTTCTCACTAATGGCCCTAAGATTCCTCTAGGGAAATTTCATCCGATAGTAGCAAGTAGCAACTATGAAGGAGCGTATACTAAATGGGAGGTGGGGAATAAGGGAATAAGGAAGAATAAATCCCTTCAGCGTAGATCTAGCCATCGATTTTAGCAACACAATTCACTTTTAAAGATTTGTTCAGTAATTCTTCCAAATTTGTTCTAGTTGTAGTTCTCGAAAAATAACTAATTCGAGGAAGAGATATAAAATTTAACTTTTTCTTTTTTTAAAAATACGCTTTGGAATTACAAACTCTGCGTTGATACGGTCACCCCTAGAGAAAAAAAAAACAACAAATAAACGCGCATCCGTGATCTTTCTTCTGGCAAATAATACAAAACTCCACATTTTTGCAGATAGGAGCTTGAAACCTACAATAGGGTTCTCGGATACCCTGAATCTGATGGTGTGATTTTCATTAAGATCACTTGGCTTTTGGGTGGTGTTTCCCTTTTTTCGAAAATCAGGAAAATTTTCTAAGGCTCGTAACCTTTGATGGGTACGACTAAACTGATTGAAATTTATATGTTTGAAATCGGCTTCAAAGCCGATTCTTTTAATATATCTATTGGTATTAAGCTTCTTTTTTAAAGAGTTTCGCTTAATATTGGGTTGGGTCATTCCTTACTTACAGTTCGTTATTACTTACTTACGAACTGTTTGAACCGCAATTTTCTTAGATTTTTTTTCGGTTATTATTACGCATATGAAGAAGTTGCCCCCTCCTCAATACTTCGCTCTTTACACAAAAATTTTGTGAATTTGTAAAAAGCTTATTACTCTAATCAAACGGTCCTTGTGTGCCAGGAGTCATTCTTGAATAATTGGAACAAAAAGTCAAATATTAGCGTAAAGAGTGAAATACTGAGAAGGGGGCAACCCCCTCAATTATATAGGCAATAATTTCTGTTCATTTTAAGTTTTAGTGTTGTTCCTTACTTTCAGTTGGAGAAAACTTGCTTTTTTTATTTGAAAAGCCGAAAACATACAATATCTTTTGTTTATTATCACATAAAAATCATAGTTAAGAAGTTTCTTAAGATAATATGGAATGCTAAGATTGGCTGAATAATAAAACAAAAGATTATTGTTTATATCAGCCATTATACAACAAAATTCTAACTTAAGCGTAGAGGTCTAGGTACTAATGAGGGGAAGGAACTTCCCAATATACGGGATACGAGGGGGTTTGCCCCCTCGTCAATACCTCGCTCTTTACGCCGAAGTTCCAATTTTGTTCCAATTCTTTAAGAATGACCCCTGAAAACCAAAAGCCATTTAATTAGAATAAATAGCTCTTTTGAAATTAATAAAAATGCTTTAGCGTAAATAAAGAGATATTTACGAGGGGGCAAACCCCTTCATATACGTAATAGTTTCCGGTCGTTCTGAGTTTCAATGTTGCTCCTTACTTCAAGTTAATTTTTTTTTATTAATTTCTGACTGTTTTTTAAATAATCCTGGGAAATCCAGTGCCCCCATCATGGAAATTCTTTCCCCCATGAAAATTTCTTCCGTAGAAAGATCCTCCCAGGTGACCCTCTTCCCCCGATCCCTTCCTATACTAGAAAAATACCTGCTGAAAATATCTGTTTACTTCTCAATAAATACTATTTGTAAACAATGGGTAAAGTTCATAACTTGCATCCCTTCTTCTGGGGACTGTTTGGGATGAAGTCGTCCTCAAAGACATAGCTATTAGATTTTTCGACTATGCTGAACAAAATGGTTATCTCAAAATTTTGATCTGGTGACTTTGGGAATAGTGTGGGAGGGGAGCTCGTTGCCCTACATTTTTTAGTCACTTAAAAAGGGCACTAGTACTTCTAACTCCGTTCAAATGAGGCCTCTGCCGACATTCTTGGACTACTGGGTCAATACTATCATCCCTGGAAAAATATACAACAACTACAAAAAACAAATGAACACGCTCCGTTATCTTTCTTCTGGCAAAAATACAAAATTCCACATTTTTGCTGATAGGAGCTAGGAACCTCTACAGTAGGGTTCTCTGATACGCTGAATTGGATAATGCGATTCTATGACTTTCAGGGGGTGTTTCTACCTTTTTTTCAAAAATAAAGCGAATTTTCTCAGGCTCGTAACTTTTGATGGGTTGGAATAAAATTGATGATTTTTTGAGTTGGTGAGTTTTGATGAGTTGGAATGCTGATGAGCTGGAATACAATTAAAATCAGAATAAAAATCCGATTCTTTTGATGTATCTATTTGTATCGAAATTCGGTTTTTTAGAGATTCAGTTACTACTGAGCCGGGTCGCTCCTTACTTACAGTTCGTTGCCACGAACTGTTTGAAAATGTGTTAATCTTAAATCTAAATAAACCTTAGCCTTTTAATATTGGCACTGCCACCCCAAGTACTTTTGAGAGCCTATGAGTTGGGATTACGCTTCTAGAAGCGCACCATTTTATCTAAAGAAAATTAGTGTAACCTGATAAAATCCTTCTGGTCCAACCTTCTGGTATCGCTGCTATTGCTCCCTAATTGGTTTTAGAGCCTGTCAGTGGGACAGGAGCGAGGCTGTACTCAGGGGAGAGGTTAGGGGATTTTAGCCCCTCCCCAAAAAAAATGTTTGTCTGACTTGTAAAAGCGTAACAAAAATCCATAAAAACACACTTTTTATACATTTTTTAAGTTTTTTCGCAACCTCCCCACTCCCGTAAAAAATCTCAGATACGGTTCTTGACACGAGTTATAAGCATTCTAGGTGATTACCACTCGATAAAAGAAAAAAACATGAAAATGCTATCTTACTTATTACTGTTGTATATCTTTCTGATTGGCCAAAGTTGACGATATTTGCGGGGTTTAAGAAGCCAAAATTCTTATCACTCTTTACTGCTAGAAAAACATACTATGCAACCACTTTAACCTTTTTCTTATTGCCAATCATTACCTTCTAATAATGTGCTGTAACACACTTAAGCGTTCAAAAATTGTACTTATAGTTTGTCACTACAGAGAAAACAATATTTAAATAATGTTAAAGATTCTTATTTCTTACATTTATTTTTTATTTTTAAGTTTTTTATTTTTTATTATTACAATATTTAAAGATTTTTACTTTGCAGTTGGTAGTTGAAAATAAAATGAATGTTACATTTAATCATTTGGTATATGCCATTCTCGGTTCTTAGCTAGTTCACCCTCCAGAAAATCCACTCCTGCTTAAAATTTTCCCAGGAAAACCCCCTATGCGGTCAACCTCCACCGAAGAACTCCTCCTGTGGACCATTCCCCTAATGGACAATCATCCCTCTGGAATATTTTTCCCGCATGCAAAATTGAACAGCCAATGGAAAAGTAAAATAAATAAAAAGACTGAAGTGAAAAAGGTATTCTGGATTGTTCTACCTATTTAAAGTTATTTTCGCAGTCAGTTTATTCATTAGGAGGGCTCTTCGAAGGTTATTCATTGCTCCTTTCCCGCCAAAAATACTGCAATAAAACTGATTTCAACATGGTCAAAGTTATGAGATTCACATCTGCACAATAAAGAGTGGTGCACCGTAGATACATTCTCGCATACGCACCTGCTGGTGGCATGTTCGCTTTCTTCTGTGTTAAAGTAGACTTAAGGGTATACTTACTGGATTCCCTTACTTTTTGCTTATTTTTCTGTTAAATTAGACCTAAGAATGTACTTACTAAGTATATGAAAAAGCAATATTAGCAACCATTTGTCTCCTCTTCCTGTATTGTTTATCAGAAAAACCAGGATGATCCTGATCCAAATCTGGCTCGTACTTAGAAATCAAATGATTGCAGCGATCAAGGTCAGAAATATGTTTTGGATACCAGCAATCTAGAAAATTTGAAGTTTGATAATATTTGGCTTGTAATAGCTCATACAAAATGACCAAAACCAAAATATCGAACACCCGAGACAGGGCAGAAGTATAACATTGTGTTAAACATACATTAATGTAATTCTTTTTTCGTTTTTGTTTTAACATTAGACTTTCGTCGCTTGCGGTCAGTTTTGCTTTGACTCTGTCAGTGATCAAAGAAAATAATCAATTAAATGGATATATTTGCTCTAGAATGCAGAAAATGCATGAACAAATAAGAAAACTGAGACTAATGATAAATGAGACTTGGCCATTGATAGTTAAGCAAAGTAGACCGGAAGGTGCCAAAAATATTCCAAAAAATACAATAAGACAACATTAAATTTGGGTGATAGTTAAAAGATTACAACTAATAATACTAACAACTCACCGCAGCACCAAGCTGCCTGAGGCCAACACAGCTACACACGCTCCTCCTCCAACCCAGTCTAATCAAAGCCTCCCTATTTACACCCTTCACATTTCACCACTTCACTATTTTTACTATTTACTTCATTTCCTACAAGGCAGCAAAATAATAACTTATCTGTTAGTTTATGTAATACTTGCAATCAACTCAGAATACATATACGTAAATACGTATATACATATATATATATATATATATATATATATATATATATATATATATATATATATATATATATATATATATATATATATATATGTAAGTAGTGAAAAATTTTGCATACGTAATGTCAATCTAGAATACCTTTAACATTTGTGGGATCTCGGATAACTTGTACATCAAAAATGTTGTTGTCTTGCTTGAAAGTTGATAGCAGACTGAATAGACCTTCTCGTGGGATATCCATCTTAAAGAGGATGTCTGAACTGTCAGCATCATTCCACTGCGATTTTCGGGACTCAACATGGAGAATTGTGCCTTTGCAGCTCTAAAAAATGACATAATTTAGGGTGAAAATTCAGTGTTGTTTTTTTTTACTTCAACAATTTCTTATGAGTTTTTTTGTCCTGATTTCCCAAGTAACTATAAAGCTATCAGTGATTTGGACATACCTCAATAAATGGTGGAAAAAATAGCTTTTACTTACTATATCAATATAGTCAATACAGCCAAGCTCTAAAAGGTTATTCTTAGGTTTTGTTATAAAAACATAACTTATGCACTGCATATGCTTTTTGTTTTTTTCATATTTCTAACAAACCTGGAACACAACTTAAAAGAAGCTGGCTATACTTTAATATACAATAGCGATTATACCGAGTTGATTTTTGAATTTGATCAGCTTGATGGAAGAGTTGAGAATCAAGCCATGGCTAATTAGAGTAAAGCCAAGATAGATAGTCACTGTGAAAGGCAAGGCTAGCATAACTTTTTTAGAGCTGTATAAAAATTGTTAATTTCACTTATTGATGATAGTTTATCATCCTAAGGCAGAACTAATGTCAATAGGCATGGAGTAAGACTGGCTATACACTGAAATACATTGGCTATTCCATACAGAATGAAACATTTTTTTTTCGTTTATCTTTGCATGCACACTCACCAGAAGCTCAATAGTAACTTGACAAATCAAGAAAATACTCGTTAAACCAAAGTAATTCATGATACCAATACTGAATTTCCACCCCAATTGCTACTGCAAATTTGTAACTGGAGCAAAGCTAAAGCAGCTTACATATGTCCAAATACCCCTATAATACCTTACAAATAATAATAACTACAGTAAATTTGGAATCAATGAAATTTTGATTTTTTTTTTCTTTTTTGTTTTGCGTAAATATTTAAATAAATAACCAGTCTTTTTAAGCCTCCTTTCAAATACTGTTGATTTTTTACAAGATGTGTTAGGTAGCAATATACTTGTTACTAAGCTTTTGGGAATATAAAGCTTATGAATGTTATCAAACACCATTAAAGACATATTAACAGCCAAGTCATCGTAGAAAGAAAAACAGTTCAGCGCTACCTATTTTATAATAATTATATGACTTAATGTAGCTAGCGTTCTAACTTCACAATAAAAGGAGACTGGTGGTATTTTGGCTTATAAAGCCTCCCTTTCAATCTAAATAAAAATTGAAAATTATGTTGCAAGGGTTTGAGCATTAAAGATGACTCACTTCTTTAGGACTGCCAAAAACAAAAAGTGTATTCTGCTGAGAAATTCAGAAAATTACTGAGGAACCGTTTTCCTCTTCAGAAAAAATTTCGATGGAAAACAGAACTTCTGAGACAAAATTTCCTTCTGAAGACACAAAAAACCATTTGCTTATGGAAACATTGAACCTTCAAGAAATTACGTATGGATTAACAATCTTAGACGTATTAGCCTGTTTCAGCTTAACCTTAAGCTTAAATCATAGACTAACCCGAGATTACAAAATTAGGTAGGAGCAAAGATGGGTGCCGTTTGGTCTTTAGCACCATAGTCACATAATTTTTTCGATTTCTTTTATGATTTAACTATTATTTTCTTCATGAATTTTAAAGAGTTTTTCGTTCATGTTCATTTTTTTTTATTTGTGCAACCCCTCCACACCAAGAAAAATTCGCCCCTGTCAAAATCCTTTGGTACGTGTCCTGTTAAATGTTAGGGGAGAATGATTTTGTTCAATGACATGAGATCTACCGGCAAAAGAGGACTATATAACAAACATCGCTTTTTGATGAATGAGGTGTCATCAGGCCCAGATTTATCCAAAGGCCGAATAGGCCCAGGCCAAGGGGGTACAATATAAGAGAGCAGAATAAATTATCTCTGAGAGATTTGTTTCTTAGCAAGAACGGGACTGATGTGATTTATCTTCAAAGTGCCAATTTCTTAGAAAAGTGATCAGTGGCTCTGCTGCCTATTCACAGAAAAGCGATTTTAAAACAACACAGGAATTCCATGGCCACTTATAAACTGTCAGATGTCCGCC
This sequence comes from Artemia franciscana, assembly GCF_032884065.1. Classification (NCBI taxonomy): domain Eukaryota; kingdom Metazoa; phylum Arthropoda; class Branchiopoda; order Anostraca; family Artemiidae; genus Artemia; species Artemia franciscana. The sequence continues at coordinate 48,648,495 of NC_088865.1, forward strand.
AAGAATGATAGCTGAGATTTTGGTATCACCTCTTTCTTCCATTACTTTTGGCTCATCAGTTGGTTCTGTTCAGAGCTTCCACTATCTCCGAACTTTCGAAGATTTTAAAAAACGCTTGGGCCTAGAAGTGTTGAAGCATTAAATCCAGCCCTGAGTGGCACACATGCTTTCTTAACTCTGAACTTGGCTTGTTTTTTTGAATTGTTTAGCGATAACTCACTAGTTAAGCTGATTAAAATTGGGTCTTCTTTTATTCAATCTACAAAAATATAGAATATGATTTATAAAAAATAGTCAACTAACTAAACTCTTTATATGTTTAAGCAAATAAACATTTTTTTTAACTGACAGTAGGGAGCGACATTTATATTCCGAATATGAAATGAACTGCCCCTCCTCAGCACCCCTCTCTTTACGCTAAAGTTTCTATTTTTTTAAAAGTAGAATCAAACAGTTCGTGGTAACGAACTGTAGTAAGGAGCGACCCGGCTCAATAGTAACCAAAACTCTAAAAAATGGAATTTTGATACCAATAGCTACATCAAAAGAATCGTATTTTAATGCTGGTTTTAAATATATAAGTTTCATCAAGTTTAGTCTTACCCATCAAAAGTTACGAGCCTGAGAAAATTTGCGTTATTTTAGAAAATAGGGGGAAACGCCCCCTAAAAGTCATAGAATCTTAACGAAAATCACACCATCAGATTCAGCGTATCAGAGAACCCTACTGTAGAGGTTTCGAGCTCCTATCTACAAAAATGTGGAATTTTGCATTTTTTGCCAGAAGGCAGATCACGGATGCGTGTTTATTTGTTTTTTTGTTTTTTTGTTGTTTTTTTTTTTTCCCAGGGGTGATCGTATCGACCCAGTTGTCCTAGAATGTTTCAAGAGGGCTCATTCTAACGGAAATGAAAAGTTCTAGTGCCCTTTTTAAGTGACAAAAAAAATTGGAGGGCACCTAGGCCCCCTCCCACGCTAATTATTTTCCCAAAGTCAACGGATCAAAATTCTGAGATAGCCATTTTATTCAGCGTAGTCGAAATACCTTATAACTATGTCTTTGGGGAAGAGTTACTCCCCCACAGTCCCCGTGGGAGGGGCAACAAGTAACAAACTTTGACCTGTGCTTACATATAGTAATGGTTATTGGGAAGTATGCAGGCGTTTTCAGGAGGATTTTTTTGGTTTGGGGGAGGGGTTGAGAAGAGGGGGATATGCTGGGGGAACTTTCCTTCGAGAATTGGTAATGGGAGAAGAAAATTTCCATGAAGGGAGAGCAGGATTTACTAGCATTATTTAAAAAAAAAAAACAATTAAAAAATAAAAGTGAAAAAGCTTTTTCAGCTGGAAGTAAGGAACAGCAATAAAACTTAAAACAAACAGAAATTATTACCCATATGAGGGGCTCACCTCCTTCTAATACCTCGCTCTTTACGCTAAAGTATTTTCGGTAATTTCAACTACTTATTCTGCGGCTTTTGTGATTCAGGGGGTCATTCTTAATGAATTGGGATAAAATTTAAGCTTTAGTGTAAAGAGCGAGGTACTGACGATGGGGCGAATCCCCTCATATATGTAATAAAAACATGAGAATACAAAAGTTCTTTACGTAAGCTAATTTATAAGTTACGTATATCTTTTACCAATAAAAAGATTCGTAAAAAATTAAAAGTTCTAGTTGCCTTTTTAATTAACCAAAAAATCGGGGGGCAACTAGGCTTCGTCCCCCGCTCTTTTTTTCTCAAAATCATTCGATCAAAATTATGAGAAAGCCATTGAGCCAAAAAAAAAATATGCAAATTTCGTTTTGATTATTCCTCTGCGGAGAGCCAAAATCAAAACATGCATTGATTCAAAAACGTTCAGAAATTAAATAAAAAAAACAAGTTTTTTCAACTGAAAGTAAGGAGTGACATCAAAACTTAAAACGCACAGAAATTACTTCGTATATGAAAGAGGCTGCTTCCTCATCAACGCCCCGCTCTTTACGCTAAAGTTTTTTACTGTTTTAGAAAGAAGAATTGAGAGAAAGAGTCAAACTTTAGCGTAAAGAGCGGGGAGTTGATGAGGAAGCAGCCTCTTTCATATACGAAGTAATTTCTGTGCGTTTTAAGTTTTGATGTCACTCCTTACTTTCAGTAAGGAGTAGTAAGGAGCGAGACGGCTCAAAAGTAACAGAAACTCTACAAACGGATACCAATAGTTACATCAAAAGAATTGCATTTTAATGCTGATTTTAAATACATAAGTATTTAAGTTGATATAATAAGCTGATATAAAATCGTAGAGACTTACTGGAAGGAATATCAATACATATTAACCTGAAAATCTGCATTTGATTAGATCTTTCAGTAGTTTTGGTCAATAAAATTTTCTTTCTTTTCTTTTTTGATGTTATGACAAATAAATACTCACAATTCTAAATAAGAATTGTTTCAGAAAAGCACAAATGACTTTCTCGTCTTTAAAAGGCATTGGCGGCCTTATCCCTACCCCTGTTTACTGAAGTTTCTGCTCGTTTAAGCTTAACTTGATTAATTATTAAAATTTCTGCTTATTTTAGATTTCACTTATTTATTAACAGTGATTTATATTCGTTTTTCACTTAAATTGCTAGTTGACTTGATTTCAGTTTGTATTAGGTTTAAGGTTTTTCCTAGGTTTTTCTTAGATTAAGTTGCACTATATCTCAGGGAAAATTTATCTCTAAACTAATGGTTCTAAGATACATTTTATTGTATAGTAAAAGTGTAATTTCTGGAGACTTATTTCACTACTAATTTAATAAGCAATTGTATACCCGCATACCGCAAAGATGGTTTTTAACTTGATATGATATAACTGATATGCTAAAATCATTTTGCAGGGTTATTTAAAGATTGTTATTTTTTTCCTTTAGGTATAGGCATGACAAAGGTGTTTCCGGAAAATAATGTCGACAAAACACTGGTTGGAACAAGCTGTTAAAACAGAGTAAAGTTAACTCGCACAGCCAGCGAAAAGGTTAGTACAAATATCACTCAGGATAGATGCTTTCCAAGGATTAAGGCTACTGAGTTTCTTTTAAACTTTTTTTAAATTAAAGTAAAGAGAGACACTGAAATATGAGTTTTTTTATTTTTGTTATTTCTTATGTTTCTTCTTGAGAAAATACTTAGATCGGTAATTTGACCTGACCATAGAAAGTGTCCAGGTGGCGATAACACCCTACAGACATGTAGGGTACCTCCATAGGAGGCACGGACCAATAGAAGACCTAGTCTCTGGGGTCCATAATAGAAACCGGGGTACCCTCACCCGAGACCGTAAACAAAGGCGGAAGAGGAAGAAGGCCCCTCGAATTTGAACTCAGCAGGGCCCACCGGTACTTGGACACGTCCTATGAGTTACAAAGGTTTAAGATTTTCTGTGCAGGATTTCGACTCTTGTTAATAGAAGAGCATCTTCAAGTGCTAAATACCACGCTGTTATCGAGATAGATCCAGGACTGCAAAATTCCTCCATTCGTATTGATGAGCTCTCATAGATTTCTTGCTGCCCGGTTCAAAGCTGGTTTAAGGGCTTCGGCGTAGACTTGAAAAGATGTGCTGGACCCCTTCCTGTACTGGTATCCGCCTTTTCCTGATGTAAAAACAATTTCAGTGATTTAAAGAATCCAAAACTTGGAACTTTTAATGTTACGACGTTCGAAAATAACTATCGTATCGACATTTTGACTGACGAATTCAGACGATTCGAACTGGAGTTATTAGGAATTTCATAAACTCATATCCCAAGGGTAGGAAGTATAAAACTATGTGGTATAGAATTTATTTACTCAGGCAGCAAGGATGGGGTACATAGACACGGAGTAGGGCTCACGATCAGCAGGAGAGCTGCTAAGTCTTGTTCAGGCTGGAAAGGCATTAATAATAGAATACTAATCCCTCATTTTGTGACTAAAAAGTTCAGGATATCAGTTATACTAGTATATGCCCCTATAGAACCGATTGACGGAGATAATAGTGACTCAGATGAATTTTAATTAGAGTTAAAAGAACAGACATACAGTGTCCCAGGTAGAAATATGATGCCCATTTTCATTATTTTTTGGTTTTCCCTCCCCAATTTCATTTTATTGGGAGTAAACCTCCCCAAATATTTTATCAAGTGTTTTAACCATTGTTGCCCAAGTTTTTTATATTTTGACGGTAATTTTCTTCAGCTTCTTTACCTTAATATGATAACAGATTGATCGTGATTCTTCTGAAAGAGAAATAATTGAACAGGTACAACTAGTATCAAACAGCTCGTGGTAACGAACTGTAGTAAGGAGCGACCCGGCTCAATAGTAACCGAAACCCTAAGAAACGGAATTTTGATACCGAGAATTACATAAAAAGAATTGCATTTTTATGCTGATTTTAAATATACAAGTTTCATCAAGTTTAGTCCTACCCATCAAAAGTTACGAGCCTGAGAAAATTTGGCTTATTTTAGAAAATAGGGGAAAACACCCCTTAAAAGTCATAGAATCTTAACGAAAATCCCACCATCAGCTTCAGCGCATTAGAGAACCTTACTGTTCAAGTTTCTCCTATCTACAAAAATGCAGAATTTTGAATTTTTTGCCAGAAGAAGATCACAGATGCGTGTTTTTTTTTAGGGGTTATCGTATCGTGACCTTTTTAAGTGACCAAAAAACTGGAGGGCATCTAGGCCCCCTCCCACGCTCAGTTTTTCCCCAAAGTCACCGAATCAAAATTCTAAGATAGCCATTTTATTCACCATATTCGAAAAACCTAATAACTATGTCTTTGGAGACGATTTATTCCCTCACAGCCCCGTGGGAGGGGCTGTAAGTTATAGATTTTGACCTGTGTTTACATATAGTAATGGTTATTAGAATTGTATATACGTTTTCAGGGTTTGGTTTAGTATTTTTTGAGGAGGAGAGAAGTTGAGGGGGGCTACGTGGGAGGATCTTTCCATGAAGGAATTTTTCATGGGGCGAAGAGAATTTCAATGACAAAATTTAAGCTTTGGTGTAAAGAGTGAGGAACTAACGAGGGGGCGAACCCCCTCATATATTTAATAAAAACATGAGAATACAAAAGTTCTTTACGTAATCTAATTTATAAGCTACGCATATCTTTTACTAATAAAAAGATTCGTAAAAAATTTAGAGTTCTAGTTGCCTTTTTAATTAACCAAAAAATCGGAGGGCAGCTAGGCTTCCTCTCCGGCTCTTTTTTTTCTCAAAATCATTCGATCAAAATTATGAGAATGCCATTTAGCGAAAAAAAATAAATATGCAAATTTCGTTATAATTATTCCTCTGCGGAGAACCAAAATCAAAACATGCATTGATTCAAAAACGTTCAGAAATTAAGTAGACAAAAATAAGTTTTTTTAACTGAAAGTAAGGAGCGACATTAAAACTTAAAACGAACAGAAATTACTTCGTATATGAAAGGGGCTGTTTCTTCATCAACACCCCGTCCTTTACGCTAAAATTTTTTACTGTTTTAAAAAGAAGAGTTGAGAGAAAGAGTCGAACTTTAGCGTAAAGAGTGGGGCGTTGATGAGGAAGCAGCCCCTTCATATACGAAGTAATTTCTGTTCGTTTTAAGTTTTAATGTCGCTCCTTACTTTCAGTTAAGAAAACTTGTTTTTTTCATTTAATTTCTGAAAGGTTTAATGAAAATTCCACGTTTATTTGACCGAAGACTATGTGTATTCACGTCACCATGGCAATATGAGGCTAGCCAAACCTAGCAAGCCATTCCCTAGGGAAAGGGTTGGTATTAAAAGTAACTTTCAGCCATATTAAGAGATATTTCTGAGACGTCTTAATGAAAATGCCTTGCATCGAATGCTCTATTAGATGCGCCTGCCTTTTAAATTCCATTAATTTAAATCATGGTACTAGAAAAATCACATTTTGAAACTTGAGACACGCAAACGAAGAAAAAGAAACAAATTTTTGCATTTGATTATTTCAGTGAAATTTTAATGAGAGTGTCAATTTTTTGAGCCAACACTGTGTACATTCACGGTGCCGTGGCAATATATGGCTAGCCCACCCTAGAAAGCACTTCCAGAGGGGATTGGTTGTTTATAGAGGTAAATTTAAGCCATATTAAGAGATATTTCTAAGAAGTGTTAATGAAAATATATCGTTTCTATTGCTCTATTACATGCACCTGCCTGTTATATTCCATTAATTTACAACCTGATATTAGTAAAACACATTTTGAAAAATGAAACACGCAAACGAAGAAAAAGACGGACTCTTTGCATTCGATTACTTCTGAGTGTTTTTTAAAAAATTGCTGGTTTTTGGAGCAAAGAATAAGAATGTGGCAATATTTGGCTATCCCACCCTAGCAAGCAACTGCAAAGGAGGGGTTATTATTAGTAGTAAATTTAACCTATATTAACATATATTTCAGGGAGTATCTTAATACAATGGCAGCTTTTCTTCAGCCAAGACTATGTATTCCTGGTTGAGAGTATATATATATATATATATATATATATATATATATATATATATATATATATATATATATATATATATATATATATATATATATATATATATATATATATATATATATAGTATGTATATATATATATATATATATATATATATATATATATATATATATATATATATATTTATATATATATATATTTATATATATATATATATATATATATATATATATATATATATATATATATATATATATATATATATATATATATATATATATATATATCTCTGCTAAACAGAGGAATATATTAACAGGATAAGCTTGTTTTGGTGTTACACATTCTACATTTGTACATTCTACATTGTTGTTCTACATTTGCTGTTTTTTTTATAGGCATGTATTTTGGGGGTGATACCTGACACGGGGATGCCATAGGTATTCTGTGGTAGGCACAACGCTTGACTGGGTAGAGAATTTAAAGTGACGAAACCCTATAGGCAAGTGTATTCTCCTGATGAGCCCTTGTGTTTGGTTGTTGCCTCTGAATTATTTGTCTCTGTATATATATATATATATATATATATATATATATATATATATATATATATATATATATATATATATATATATATATATATATATATATATATATATATATATATGTATTTTGGGGGTGATACCTGACACGGGGATGCCATGTATATTCTGTGGCAGGCACAACACTTGACTGGGTAGAGAATTTAAAGTGCCGAAACCCTATAGGCAAGTGTATTCTCCTGATGAGCCCTTGTGTTGGCTTGTTGCCTCTGTATTATTTGTCTTTACTGTTTTTATTGTTTGGTAAATGACGACTTATACTTATTGACGACATGATTGCCTTTCCATGGATTATTCTTTATGGTTGATTGTGTATGGCTATGCTGTTTGACCTGTGTGATTGTATGGATGAGTGGGGTTAAGGCCTCATTCAAGTGCTGGTCTATATTAATGACTAATTTAGGAAAACAGTCTTCCTTTTCTCCTTCTGTCTCCTTTTTTTCTTTTTTTTTAATATGTTTGTGCTGTTGCATTGGTGATTTCTCTTTTCGTTATATTATTCCAGGTTGGATCCAGTGCTGGTGGAGAGAATTTTTTAGTTTTCTCCCCGACAGACCTTTACGCTGGTCCAGGTTTTTAACCTGATATTGTTAATTATTAGTAAGATGGCAAGTTTCATGTTTTTTCATGTTTTCATGAAACAACTTTTTTTTTTCTTCTTTTTTCTATGTATTTATTGACCTATTGACCTTGGCATGTTTTTGGACTTTGATTGTTGGTTTTTTATTTGGATGTTGGTTGATTTGGCTTTATTTTCAAAAATTTTTAATGCAACAAAATAGAAATATTAGCTCCGGAACTCGGAACGATTTTTTGAAAGTTAGTAAGTGTAAGAGTCGTTGTTTTCTTTGCCAAGATTATTTTATCCCACGGACTTCTGTTAAGAGTAAATTGTATAATACAAATTTTGCATGCAAGTTACGTAGTAATGTTAATTGTAAAACAACCGATGTAATTTACCTATTAGAATGTAATAAATACTGCCTACAATATGTGGGGGAAACAACTAATAATACATATAAAAAATTTTCTGGACACAAGACAACAGTTAATAAAGAAAAAACTAATAACTATCTGATTCAACATTGTAATAATGGTACGTGTTCCATATCAGATATAACTGTCACAATTTTAGAAAATTTAGAGTTAGAAAATTTAAATAAAGAAGAGAAGAATAATAGACTACGTAAACAGGAAGCTTTCTGGATCCATACTCTTGGTACAGCTAATCCTTTTGGGCTAAATGATCGTGTAGCAAAATATGGTGACATGTCTCATGTTTTTGTTAAATGTATTGTTGGTTTTATGGACCATCCTTCTTTTACTTGTCCTACTAAACGTAAAAAAATCGAGAGGACAATAGGAAAAATAGTAGAAAAAATGAATTAGATTTACATATGCTTTTTATAGATCTATGCCAGCTACTTGAATCTAGGGGTATGATTTCTGTAATAAAATGTCTAAATAATTTATCCAAGAGGAATTTAATCAAACTTTCTGGATTGTTAAGAATAATACAGCTCTTGATTATAATTTTAAAGTAATATGCGATACAATTTGCATTCTAACTAAAACGAAATTTATTTCAAAAAAGAAAAAGTTTGATAAGATTGGTAATAAGGACAACAGATTATATTTACCTATTAATTTTACTTGTAAGCAGATTAAAGATATTAATTTACCGGAAATTTTAAATCAGCGGGATGTGAAACAGGCCCTTCCTAGTAATTTGAATCATAATGATAGTCCAGTTTTAACTTATAAATTTTCAAAAACTATTGGGCAAATTATTTCTAACTATAATTTAATACTTAAAAGATTAGATAGTGATATAAATTGGAAACCGGTTTGTAACTGTAAGCAACGTGGCCCATTTGAAAATCCCACTTACAAACATGTTATAACAGGGGACTTGTCAATAATGGAGCAAGCTTTATTCAAACTATAATGAATAAAGGGGCTAATTTCCGTCTTTCTCATCATCTGAAACCATCGAGTGTTCTTGATAGCTTGAAAACTGATTTTGATTTATTTATTGATAAGTGGTGTAAGAAAGAGAATAAAAATAAAGAGAGTTTTCAAAGTTGGAAGAATTTAATTATTAGTAGAATACGAAATAAAATATATTCTAATTTAAAAAATAGTAACACTAAATCATTATTTTATAATGCTAAGATAAAACAAGCAATTGCTAATCTACAGAATGAATTTGTAATTGAGCCGGTGGATAAAGCTAATAATAATTTTGCCATAATTTGTCAGAAGCTGAATTGTGATATCTTAAAAAGGGAGTTATGCACAACTAATGGTTACGAAAGGGTAAATTTAGAGGATGAGAATTTAATTGACAAGACTGAAGAAATACTTTTTAAAAATTTTAATATTAAAATAAATGACAATGATAAAAAGTTCCCTTTCCTATATTGAACTCTAAAATTTCATAAGAATCCCCCTAAACCACGGTTTATTGCTGGAGCAGCTAAATGTCCAACCCGCATTGCTGCTACTGACCTATCTTTAATTTTAAAGGAAATTATAAATAAACTTAAAACCTATTGCTCTGGTATTAAAAAAATTTCGAATTTTCATCCATATTGGAGTGTTAATAATTCACTGCAGGTGATAGATTCTTTAACAATGGTTTCAACTAAAAGAATTGAGTCTTTCGATTTTGCAACAATGTATACTAATTTATCACTTAAAGTTGTGTTACATAACTTAAAAACGGTTATCAAGAAATCTTTCCTCTTATCTAGTAAGAGGTTCTGAAAAATAGACACTTATAATAAAAAAGCTATATGGACAAATTGCTTTAAGACTACAGTTAACTTGAGATGTTACAGCTTGGATATGATTTTTGATTTATTAGAATTTGTTTTATATAATACTGATATAAGATTTAATGGTAATTTGTACAAGCAAATCGTGGGAATTCCCATGGGGGGGGGGGAGTACCAGCCCATTTACAGCTGACTTGTTTTTAAGTCAACTAGAATATAATTATATGATGGATAAGAATAATCCAAATAATTTAAAACATGTTTTGTCAAACAATAAAAGATATTTAAATGATATTTTGGTCTTAAATTGTAAGGATTTCATTGATATTTCTAAAAATATTTTTTTAGAGAGCTTACTCTTGATACTAGTCATGGCGCTGGTCTTGAAGATCATTTCTTAGATTTAAATATTAACATTTCTGATAATAATAAATTAAGTTTAAAAATGTATAATAAAACGGATGATTTCAATTTTGAAGTGATTAATTTCCCATTCTCTGGAAGTAATATACGCTCAAATATCACATATTAGGCGTTTTTCTCACATTTACTTCGATATGCAAGGATTTGTAGTAATTATATTGATTTTAAAAATAGATGTTAAATCTTAAGCCAAAAATTGATCTTAAGAGGTTTTTCTGCAAATAAATTAACTTGGCAATTTAAAAAATTTAGTTTTCATTATAACGAACTTTTAAATAAATACCAAAAGAATTATCTGGAAATACTTAGGGAAATTTTTGGTTAATTTTGTAGGTTCGCGAAAAGTTGATGCAGCGCCATCTATTTTGTAAATTGTGTATCTAAAAGAGCGGATTTTTCAAAAATAGCCACATGGTACTGATGAAATCTGTAATTGTTTTAGTTCATTCAGGTTTTTCGCAAAGAGTTAATATTTGTGATTTGGTAAAATTTATCACATTTAGTTTACCTACTGCTGCTAAACAGAGGAATATATTAACAGGATAAGCTTGTTTTGGTGTTACTGGGTTGTTCTACATTTGCTGTTTTTTTAATAGGCATGTATTTTGGGGGTGATACCTGACACGGGGATACCATAGGTATTCTGTGGTAGGCACAACACTTGACTGGGTAAAGAATTTAAAGTGCTGAAACCCTATAGGCAAGTGTATTTTCCTGATGAGCCCTTGTGTTGGGTTGTTGCCTCTGTATTATTTGTCTTTACTGTTTTTATTGTTTGGCAAATGACGACTTATAATTATTGACGACATGATTGCCTGTCCATGGATTATTCTTTATGGTGGATTGTGTATGGCTATGCTGTTTGACCTGTGTGATTGTATGGATGAGTAGGGTTAAGGCCTCATTCAAGTGCTGGTCTATATTAATCACTAATTTAGAAAAAAAGTCTTCCTCTTCTCCTTCTGTCTCCTTTTTTTTTTAATGTGTTTGTGCTGTTGCATTGGTGATTTCTCTTTTCGTTATATATATATATAGTATCGTGAAGCTCATGGTATTTTGTTTTTTTATTCGTGAAAGTTTTTTCATGCTGATTTTTTATTGGTGAAACATAATATAGCTTGATTTTTATCTTCATAAAACGTATTGTATGTACAGTTTTCCTCTTGAAACTTGGTGCACGTTAACTTTTGCTTCGTAAAATATCCTGTATCTTCATTTTATCTTCATGAACTTTGTTTTGTGTTGATATTGTTTTTGTGAAAGATGTTGCATGTTGATTTTGTTTTCTTCGTGAAACTTGCTATACGTTAATTTTTTTTCTCTTCCTGAAAATACTTGTATGTCGATTTTCCTCATGAAAATTGTTGGGTGTCGATTTTATCTTTTTAAAACGTATTGCATTTTAATTTTTCCTCGTGAAACTTGTTGAATTTTTGGTTTTCTCTCCGTGAAACTTGTTGTATGTTGGTTTTTTTTTCGTGAAACTTAATTTACGTTGATATTTTTCTTCGTGAAACTTGTTGCATGTAGTTTTTTTGCACGTGAAACCTTTCGCATGGTGATTTATTGTTCGTGAAACGTAAGGTATTTTGATTTTTTCTTCGTGAAACTCGTTGTAGGTTAATCTTATGATTCGAAAAACCTCTTGTTTTTCTACTTTTTTTCGTAAAACTTGTTGTATATTGATTTTTTCCTCATGAAACTTGTCAAATGTTTATTTTTTGATTGCAAAACTTGTTGTATATTGATTTTGCTTTCTTGGTGAAACTTATGGTACGTTTGTATAATCATTATGAAAATTATTGTACATTAAATTTCTTTGTGAAACTTGCTGCATGTTGATTTTCTTTTTCTTCGTGAAACTGGTTGAATATTGATTTTTTGCTCATGAAACTTCTTGTAAGTTTTTTTCGTGAAGTGCAATTTATCCTGAATATTCCGTCATGAAAGATGTTGCATAAAGTTCTTTTTTTTCCTCGTGAAACTTGTTGAATGCTGAGTTTATCCTTGGGAAGCATTAGTTACGTTATTTTTTTTTCTTCTTGAAACGCAGAGTATCTTGATTTTTTTTTTCTTCGTGAAACTTGTTGTATATTTGTTTTTCTTCGTAAAACATGTTGTTTGTTGAATTTTTGATCCGTGAAACTTGTGGCATGTGGATCATTTCTTCAAGAAACTTAATGTTTGTTGATTTATGTCTCCGAGAAACTTCTTACATTTTCATTTCTTCTTCAAAAACCTTGTTGTATTTTGATTTTTCACTTCTTAAGACTTGTACGCTGATTTTATCTCCTTGTGAAACCGGTTTTGTTCATGGAACTTGTTGCACGCTGATTTTCTGATCTTGAAATATCCTCGAAAAAAACAACAAAATTCCAAATTTTTGTAGATAGGAGCTTGAAACATTTCAGAAGGGTTCTCTGATACCCTGACTCTGAAGATGTAGCTCCCATTGAGATTATTTTACTTAAAGGGGATCTTTTTCACACCCTCCTTCTCTCATTTTTATCAATCTTCCCAGGTTGAATTTCTTCATTTCTTATGTATTCTCATCGAAAAGAGCGACAAAATTCCGTCTTTTTTGGATAGGAGCTTGGAAAATCTACAGTGGGTTCTCTGTTACGGTGATGTAATTTTCATTGAGATTTTTTGACTTCTAGGGGGATGTATCCCATCTTTTTTGAAAATCAGGCAATTTTTGAAATTACCACAACATTAGGGATTTATGATAGTGTTGGTTACACTAGGTTGTGGTGGGGGTATGTCTATTCACCCCCTCCTTCTCTCATTTTCAGTTATCTTTCCAGATTGAATTTCTTCATTTCTTATAAACCTTTCATCAAAGAAAACAACAAATTTCCGCATTTTCTTAGATGGGAGCTTGAAACGTTCCATAGTAAAGTTTTCTGACACAATGAATCTGATGATGTAATTTTCTTTAAGATTCTTTGACTTTTAGGGATGCTTCCTTTCTTTTTCAAAAATCAAGCGAAATCGCCCTATCAATATTAGGGATTGATGGTAGGTTAGGTAGCAGTAGATTAGGTGGGAAATGGCATTTCACCCACTTCTTGTTTCATTTTCATCAATCTTCCAAGATTTAATTTTTACATTTTTCATGTACTTTCAACGGAAGCAATAACAAAATTCCACGTTTTTATAGATATGAGCTAGAAACATCTACAGTAGGGTTCTGTGATGTGCTGAATCTGAACACATAATTTTCATTGGCATTTCTTGGATTTTAAGGGGGGTTACTTTCTTTCTCAAAAATATAATCCAAAATAATTCCAAAAGAACACAAAAATTATTCTTACGAAATACAAAAATACATTTGTTGACTGATTTTGAGTTTGGTTCATTTGGGCTCAACAAGCGTGCCCGCACTTTTGCTGAACCAAAAAGTACCTAGCTTAAAATCAGTTGATATTTGTCGTCAGAAGATGGTTGAAATCTAACAATCAGATATAACTGACTGCAAAAATATAAATTCTTTTTTGTCGTGCTCCATTTTCAAACTTTGATTATGCTAGCGTCAAGATTAAATTAAGTAAATGTAAAAGGCAGATGCATTTAATAAAGCAATAAAAACGACACATTTTCATCAAGACCTCTTAGGGATATTTCTTAATATGGCTTAAATATACTTCAAATGATATAATGTGAAGTACAAAGAGGAATTTTATTCAAATTTGCACTTGTTAACCAGGAATAAATAGTTTTGGCTCAAAGAAAAGAAGCATTTTTATCAAGATCTCCACAAAATGGATCCTAATATAGCTTAAATTTACCTCTAATGACAACCCTACCACTCTGGAATTGCTTGCTAGGGTGGTTTAGCCATATGTTTCCACGGCGGCATGAATATGCATAGTCTTGAATCAAAGAAACGTGATATTTTCATTGAAACTCTCAGAAATAGCCGAATACAAAAAATGTGTCTTTTTTTCTTCTTTTAGGGGGGTTTCATTTTTCAAAATGTGATTTTGATGTGTATAAAGATTTAAATTAATGGAATGTGACAAGCAGGCACATTTAAAAGATCAATAGAAACAAGACATTTTCATTAAGACCTCTCAGAAATATGTCTTAATATTGCTTAAATTTACCTCTACTAGCAACCTTCCCCCTCTGAAATTGCCTGCTAGGGCTGGCTACCCTCAAATTGCCACTGTGGCGTGAATATATATGGGCTTACCTAAAAAAAAACGTGGCATTTTCATTAAAACCTTTGAGAAACAACCGAATGCAAAAAGTGTGTCTTTTTCTTTGTTTGCGTTTTTCATTTATTAATGAGGAAACGTATTATGAAGTCGACATTTTTTATTATAAGTATTCTAAGTAATGGTGGTTTGCTGCATAATGTGTGTAACGCTGACGGTTTTTTCAAAATATGAATTTTCTAATAACAAGATTAAAGTTGATGGTATGTAGCTCGTAGTTGCATCTAATAGAGCAAAAATCAATAGCATTGGGTTGCTTGCACTCTAATCTTAAAAGGATTGGAAAATGCGATTCTTTTAATCATTCTAGTAAGCAGGACAGGGGATTTTCTTAGCGTGGAATAGATTGTAATGTAGAAAATATTAGCCGAAAAATAATATTAGAATGGCTTTCATAATCCAGCTGTTTAGCACTACATTCCATTGAGTCGGAATCCCTTTTGAATTCCCATGTGAACAAAAGTCTTTGTATTTTAAGCTTTCTTGATAAAAACATCTTGAAAGAAAACGAAATCACGAAATAAAACGCATTGAAAGAAAAAAAATTATTGTTTAACACCCTCGTTTGCATCGTCATTACCTAACATCTCACATGTGTGGCCACCTCAGTTACACGTGGAGATTCCCCATGGGCCCTTGGAGTCTAGCTTGTCACACGAGATTGTGTCATCCTTAACGTAACTAAATGATCCCTATTAAATAACAGCCAAAGCAATCCTGAAAAATGTCTTGAAGAAAAATGTCTTAAGAAACGTTTTGAAATGTCTTGAAACGTCTTGATAAACGTCTTGAGCAAAAATGTCTTTTAAAACCTCTTGAAACATCTTGAAGAAAAATGTTTTTAAAACGTCTTAAAATGTTTTGAAACGTATTGAAATGTCTTGAAAAACGTCTTGAAGAAAACTGTCTTAAAAAATGTCTTGAAATGTCTTGAAACGTCCTGAAAAACCTCTCGAGGAAGAATGTCTTAAAAACGTCTTAAAATTTCTTGTAAAACGTCTTGAAGAAAAATGTCTTAAAAAACGTCTTGAAATGTCTTGAAACGTCTTGAAAAATGTCTTGAAGAAAAATGTCTTATAAAACGTCTTGGAATCTCTTGAAATGCCTTGAAACTTCTTGAAAAATGTCTTGAAGAAAAATTTCTTTAAAATACGTCTTAAAATGTCTTGAAACGCCTTAAAAATGTCTTAAAAAGTTTTAGAATGTCATAGTACGTAGCAAGCATCTGCATCCCTTAGAAAAACATTCCCTATTACGTAACAATCAAAGAAGTCCTGAAGTAAATATTCCCTATAACTTAACAACCAAAGCTTATTATGTAACAATCAAGAAAATACTGAAGAAGACCTGGAAACGATCTCTATTTTGTAAAATTTGCATATCTAAACAAACTCTATCACATAACATTCAATGAAATCCTGAAGGTTTTTCCTGGCCCTTTTGGGAATCAAAGGACAAACACTCCCTTCTGTGTAACATTTGCATAACTAAACATTCTCTGTTACGTAACATGCATCTACTTTTTGTAGAAGCTTTAAAAAGTGACAGAATCGGGATTCGAAAGGATAGGGCATCGTTTAAGTAAATTAATCCCTCACTACTGCTGTAAGTTGATGTATTTTTGTATTTTGGTTTATAACTTACCTCTATAGTTTTCAGTATTTTATGAAGTGATCCAAGGTTCTCTTTGGACTTGAAAATCATGCAGAGCCTCTGAATTGGCTGTGAAATTAAAGTAGTGATCTCATTGTCAAGAAACAAATCGTCCTCCATTATGGTTTCTTCTGGAAAATCAAAATACAAACATTTTAATCGAAAAATAATATGTAAACAATAACCTTTAAATAAATAATTAGAATGAAAAATAAACTAAATAAAAAATATTATGACTTTGGAAGGTTCTCACTTGTGTTTTCCCTATCTTTGAAATTTGCCAAATAAGGTTTGTCTAAGAGATTTCGAATAATTTAGCTTATAATTCTATAAATTCTACTCTTATAACCCTCTTCCTTTTTTGGAAATTCTCCTAACGAAGATTCAGTCAGTCTTCTGTGCAACAATTTAAGTACAGTATATATTTCAGTCTTGCTGCCCAAAATTTTAAGGCCAAAATAATTTTGCCCAGTTTTCAATAGAGCAACACTTAAAAACAATTGACAATTTAAAACGCTGACGAAGGTATTAAATCCTCCCTTTTCATTTTGATATATTTTATTGTTATTATCCCCCACTGGCTGTCATGGTGATCAGAGTAAACCATTTTTAGCAATCTAATTTAATTATTTTTACAAACTTTGATGTGCGTAATTTTCTAATTTACTTCCTCAAAGCTCTGTGCTAGATAAAAATAAACATTTGTTTTTAAGCTAAACATATTGGCATCTATTGGGCCCATGTCATACTTTTAAATACCCTACCAAGGAAGACCAAAAACATACAGTAGTGGTGAGCTTATAAAATATTTGAAAAAAAAAATCATTTTAAATTCTAGCAGAAAAGTATTTCAAATCTTAGTCCCATTAGAGATTGTGTGAGGACCCTCTCGAAAACTATAAAGGAGCCAACGCAAGGAATTCTATGAACATGTTCAATCGAGTTTCATTGTGAATAAACGAAAAAATGTGTATTCACCCCCTCATCCAAACAGTACCGTATTGAGGATATTAATTGGATAAATAACGAAACTAGGCCGCAGGTACCAAGCCCCCTTGAAACCCTGCAGCAATTACGAAATTTGGGTAATATTTGTCAATCAGCAGATACAACCCTCTCTCAGGAATAAAAACTTGTGGGTTCACAAGTTTGCCGGTTAACTAACTCGATTAAAAATTCAGAGATAGTCAATCGATTTAAAAGTATCGAAAAACTTCATTATGAATTCTCCAGTTTCAAAGGATAATTTGGTCGTTTAACGTCACTTCAGATAACGTTACTCATCCAGCATCAAGTGAGAGCATTCTTTTGTTAATCGTCGATACTTTGAGAGGCGCGTTTTTGGCTTTTAAAAATTTTAATTTTGATTTGATATGTTGTTAGTTTGCTTCCAACGCTCTTTGCTTTTATCACGTGACTTTTTTTATAGCACTGAAGAAGGGAAGCAGTTTTCCTCCTGAAATATTCGCTTTTTTTCGCCTAGTATTTTGTTGGCCTGGAAAAACCCTTTTTTATCTTCATTTCTTTAATTTGTTTTGTCCAGTTTAAGCGGAAGTAACGCCGCGCGGTAGCATATTTAAGAAGGCATTTAATAAAGAAAAAGGATTAATATAGACATTTATTGTAAATCTTCATTTAACTAATATGATTTTCTTTAATATTCATAAAATGTTGCACAATGATGTTTAATTTTGCATCGCTTCTTTTAAAATATTAAATAAAAAGCAATTTTTTTCAACTGAAAGTAAGGAGAAACATTAAAACGTAAAACAACAGAAATTATTACGTATATGAGGATGGTTGCTCCTCCTCAAAATCACACTCTTTACGCTAAAGTTTGTTAGTACTATTAAAAAAAAGTTTCTTAATGTTCTAATTAAATGAACAGAGTTTCGGGAGTTGTTCTTAAAGAATTTGGACAGAATTCAAACTTTAGCGTAAAGAGCTAGGTGTTGAGAAGGAGCAATCCGTTCAAATACGTAATAATTTTTGTTCGTTTTAATAAAACCCTCCCCACAGATTTATTCTCTAGACAATTCAATCCTGGAGAAAATTTATCCCGGACAATTACCCAGCATCTTCATGCGTGAAACTGAGCCGGAAACGAGAAAACAAGAGATAAGAAGAATTTCACATAGGATTTCTGGCAAATTCCCCGAGTGTAAAATATACCCTAAAAAATTCAACCCCTGGAAACTTCCCTCCCCATATAAAATTATCGCTATGGAAAATACCACTAGCATAAAATTCACCCCCCTTCTAAAAATATATGCATACTTCACAATAACAAACACTATACGTAAAAAATGGACAAATTTTGTAACTTAAAGACCTTCCCCCATGGGCTGTGGGGTTTCATGGCATCTCCAAAGGTATAGTTATTTGCTTTTCAACTATGATGAACAAAATGGCTGTGTCAAAATGTTGATCAAGCCATTTTGAGAAAAAGGGGAGTGGGAGGCTGCCTAGTTGCCCTCTAATTTTTTCGGTCACTCAAAAACAACATTAGAATTTTTAATTTTTGTTCTAATGAGCCCTATTACGATATTCTGAAACCGGTGGATTAATACAATCACCCCTGGAAAAAAACAACATATAAACAAGAATTCGAGACCTTTATTCTGACAAAAAAATAACAAATTCCACATTTTTTTCAGATAAGAGCTTGAAACCTCTACAGTAGGGTTCTCTGATAAGCTGAAACTTATGGTGTGATTATCATTAAGATTATATGATTTTATAGTTCCTTCCCCCATTTCCTTTGAAATCAGGCAAATTTTTTTGGCTCGTAACCTTTGATAGGTAAAACGAAACTTAATGAATCATACATACTTAAAGTAAGCATAAAAACTCTATTCTTTTGATATATCTAGTGGTATCAAAACTCCTTTTTTTTAGATTTCTATTTACTATTGAGCCGGGTCACTCCTTACTTACAGTTCGTTACTACAAACTGTTTGATAAAAGATTTCATTCATATTCTTAACGGTCCAAAGACGGATTGGTGAAGAGGATAGCTCATCAGCATGGATAAGAGATTTACCAGAAGGGGGAGGACGATGACACCGGTATTTTTTTTATTGACGTTTAAAATATTTTTTTTTTTTTTTATAAAACAGTTGGTGGCAACAAGCTGTAATCAAAGAGTAACTTGTGCTACTAGTAATCAAACTTTAAAAAAGAAGTTTTGGTATCAATATATACACTAAAATAGTTATTCATTTATGGTGATTAATTAAACATAAAAAATTTTTCTACTGAAAGTAAGGAGCAGCATTAAAGCTTAAAACGGACAGAAATTATTTCGAACGCGAGGGAAGATGCTACTGAAAAGTAAGGATTCAGATTTAAAAGAAAACCTGATCAATTAGAAAGTAGACATCGTGTATTTGTCTGATTTAAAGACATTCAAAATTCAACAATTTAATATTATTAGCTTACAATTACAAGGTGGCAGCCTCAACTGAAATTTAAAAAAAGAGAATAATTTCAGCTTTCAAAATTTGAATGTATGAAGCAAACTATCAACTGGCGCAAATTCTCCTGGTTTTCAAAGTTGTCACAGGAAGAATGCCTTGATGAGCATATCAAATATACATTAAACATTTAATTTCATTCCATGGTAACTCCAAAATCAGATTAGAAAATTTTGTAAAGATGGAGATACCAGCACGGATTATAAATCCATTTGATGAAACACAAGTGGCGAATATGATACTGAAAGAGGGGCTTTTGAGCATGGCACTAATGAGAATCTGAGGGTGAAATTTAGAAGAAATACTTTAACAAAAGCACTATAAAACTTTGGGCAAAAATTGCAGTCATTCATGCTTTTTTATGCACATTTGTTGCTATAAAAGAGCGGTATTAATTCTGGTCCAAAGCTTTCAGCTCTTAATGTGTAGAGCAAGATTTTGATTTTACAATTATTGCTAATTAACTATCATTTGTGATCGTGTTTTGCAAGATAATAATTATATACAGATGTAAAAATACAAAATAATCTGCATCAAAAAGTAATAATCACTTGTTACTTTGGTACTTTTGTCTTATAGCCACCACACTCAAAATCGTGTATCGCGGAACTGAGACAATAACCGGTTTTCATGGTCTTTATACCAGACAATATTAGCTTCGGCTCGGTGGGAAACGGCATTGTAGCTATATTTTAATAAAATATTTAGTTGGTATTTTGATTAGGTTATGTTAGGTTTCCTACTATAGGTTACTTACTTAATATGATGAAATCTGGGCCATAATTGTTGTCTGCAATCCCTTTCATAATTTTTTGATGAATTTTTCATAATTTTATTGATAAAGTATTGTATTTTCATCCTATTTTGCTTTATTTCATTAGTATTAATATTAACCATGCTTCACTTTTTGACGGAACTTGAGTGGGATGGCTATAAGACACTAGTACCGTTACTTCTTTTGGGCCAAGATAGGTAAAAAAAAGTTTAACAAAAGATTAATGTTCATTCTCCAAAGTAAACATCATTAAGTACCATTAGGTTTCAATAAACAATTAAAATCTTGCAACTTTATTTTTTTGTACAAATTTGTACATTTTGTGATTCTCGCTCTGCAGAAAAAGAAGAGAAGAGAATAGGTTCCCAACTTTAAGATAAACCTTGAATAAAATCAAACAGTTCGTGGTAACGAACTGTAGTAAGGAGCGACCCGGCTCAATAGTAACCAAAACTCTAAAAAATGGAATTTTGATACCAATAGCTATATCAAAAGAATCGCATTTCAATGCTGGTTTTAAATATATAAGTTTCATCAAGTTTAGTCTTACCCATCAAAAGTTACGAGCCTGAGAAAATTTGCGTTATTTTAGAAAATAGGGGGAAACGCCCCCTAAAAGTCATAGAATCTTAACGAAAATCACGCCATCAGATTCAGCGTATCAGAGAACCCTATTGTAGAAGTTTCGAGCTCCTATCTACAAAAATGTGGAATTTTGCATTTTTTGCCAGAAGGCAGATCACGGATGCGTGTTTATTTGTTTTTTCGTTTTTTTGTTTTTTTGTTTTTTTTTTCCCCCAGGGGTGATCGTATCGACCCAGTTGTCCTAGAATGTTGCAAGAGGGCTCATTCTAACGGAAATGAAAAGTTCTAGTGCCCTTTTTAAGTGACCAAAAAAATTGGAGGGCACCTAGGCCCCCTCCCACGCTAATTATTTTCCCAAAGTCAACGGATAAAAATTCTGAGATAGCCATTTTATTCAGCGTAGTCAAAAAACCTTATAACTATGTCTTTGGGGACGACTTACTCCCCCACAGTCCCCGTGGGAGGGGCAACAAGTTACAAACTTTGACCTGTGCTTACATATAGTAATGGTTATTGGGAAGTATACAGGCGTTTTCAGGAGGATTTTTTTGGTTTGGGGGAGGGGTTGAGAAGAGGGGGATATGCTGGGGGAACTTTCCTTCGAGAATTTGTAATGGGAGAAGAAAATTTCCATGAAGGGAGAGCAGGATTTACTAGCATTATTTAAAAAAAAAAAAACAATTAAAAAATAAAAGTGAAAAAGCTTTTTCAGCTGGAAGTAAGGAACAGCAATAAAACTTAAAACAAATAGAAATTATTACCCATATGAGGGGCTCACCTCCTTCTAATACCTCGCTCTTTACGCTAAAGTATTTTCGGTAATTTCAACTACTTATTCTACGGCTTTTGTGATTCAGGGGGTCATTCTTAATGAATTGGGATAAAATTTAAGCTTTAGTGTAAAGAGCGAGGTACTGACGATGGGGCGAATCCCCTCATATATGTAATAAAAACATGAGAATACAAAAGTTCTTTACGTAAGCTAATTTATAAGTTACGTAAATCTTTTACCAATAAAAAGATTCGTAAAAAATTAAAAGTTCTAGTTGCCTTTTTAATTAACCAAAAAATCGGAGGGCAACTAGGCTTCGCCCCCCTCTTTTTTTCTCAAAATCATTCGATCAAAATTATGAGAAAGCCATTTAGCCCCCCCCCCCAAAAAAAAAATATGTAAATTTCGTTTTGATTATTCCTCTACGGAGAGCCAAAATCAAAACATGCATTGATTCAAAAACGTTCAGAAATTAAATAAAAAAAACGAGTTTTTTTAACTGAAAGTAAGGAGCGACATTAAAACTTAAAACGCACAGAAATTACTTCGTATATGAAAGAGGCTGCTTCCTCATCAACGCCCCGCTCTTTACGCTAAAGTTTTTTTCTGTTTTAGAAAGAAGAATTGAGAGAAAGAGTCAAACTTTAGCGTAAAGAGCGGGGCGTTGATGAGGAAGCAGCCTCTTTCATATACGAAGTAATTTCTGTGCGTTTTAAGTTTTAATGTCGCTCCTTACTTTCAGTTAAAAAAACTCGTTTTTTTTATTTAATTATATAAAAGAACAGTTTCCTCTGTTGAATATGTGAAAAACCAGTTTAGTTGTCTGTATACGGAGACAATTAGCTTAGGCCTGGTAAAAAAAAAACTACGTCGTAGGCATATTTTAATTAGATATTAAATGTATAGAGTTGTGATTTTGGTTATGTTATGTTGGGTATTGAAATAATGCGTTCTGGGTGCTGCCGATTTTCTTGAATATTTAGAATGAAATCGATAATTGAAATTTAAACTGGGTGTATATGAGGATTTAAATATTTGAATAAGCAGCACTTAGTTAAACAGCAAAATGGTTAAAATAGTTTACCAATGTCACAAAAGATAATATAGAGTTTAACAATTTCATAGAAAAGTAAAATACGTTCAAAAGAGATAATTTCGATATTAAAGAAATATGACACCTTCTCGCAAATATTTCCTTTCAAAAACCTTTCTCCTTTAAAAATAAATACAGGCTTACCCCTGCCCTTCTATTATATATAAGACACGGTGGGGTCAATTCATAGAAATTAAAAGGGGGGTGAAAATGCCTTCTTCAAAATGAAGGGTGGTGCTTTTTTTCCTTTTTTTCATTAGAAATATAAAATTCAAATTTTTTTATGAAAATACCAAAAAACTCCTCTTTCTGAATCTACAAGATATGGGAGGATGCAAAAAATTTTGGAGACAGCCAGTCCCCTCTATTGGTGATTTGTCCATTATTTGTTTGAATGTTCAAAAACTTAAATAAATCTACAAAAGAAATATAATACCAGAAGGAGAAAAAAGCGCTTTAACTTCTTCAATAATTGACTTTCTGCATTCAGTATTAATTTTTGACTCAAATCTTGCATCATCAACCAGCGACCTCCTTCGGGCTGGATATCCATTCTGTAAGCAAGAAAACAAAATCAAATCCTACAATAGTCTTAGCCTGTCAAGGAAATCTGTAGACTTAATTCATCTTATTCAGTTTTATATTCAGCATAATTCCCAAATACTAATTAAGATTGACTATTAACTAAACTCACATTGTTAAAAAAAAAACTCAGTTGTAGCTACTTTATAATTTATAAAAATGTCCCTATTTTTGTAATCAATGTTTCTTCTTTTAAGCTCAATTAAATTGTATTTTTTAATTATCTACAACGCCCGGTGTATTACTTTTTAATGTATTTTCACAATTATGAATAATTTTTCCGTATTTTTTTGATAATTATTTGGTGTATAACAGTGCAAGATATCAAATTCAATCGATTTTTGATTTTATTTTATTTTGTATAATTAAAAGCTACGTTTGAGATGTTTTACTTCGAGAAAAATAAAATTTTCATTTGAAAGCTCAGTATCTTTACCAATAAAAAGTTCTGGTCTTTCTTTTTCCTCAATATGCCATTCAAATGGACAAGGATCCAATTGAGCATGAGAATATGGACCAATCTATAGCTGATGATATTTCTCAAAAGAAACTTTTTTCTAGAAAACCAAATATAACAAATCCAACTAAGTTTTTTTACAGTTCCTTATTTCTTTCGCCATATTACTTGCAATCAAGAACACCTAGAGACATCGAGCAATGTTTTCCTAATGACGTCGTGACGTTAATAGATGATGTTTTAAAAATAATTCTTGAAACTACAAAGTGCTAGCTGAGATCAAACAGTTCATGGTAACGAACTGTAAGAATCAGAGTCTCTAAGAAACAGGACTACCTCACTAAGAACACCGAAAATGTAAGAAACAGAGTCTTGGTAACAATAGATACATCAAAAGTATTGAGTTTTGATTTTATTCAAAATATGTGAAATTCACCAAATTTAATTGCAGCCATCAAAAGTTACGACCCTAAAAAAATTTACTTAATTTTGAAAAAGGGGGAAAACCTCCCAAAACATCAGCTGATCTTAATTAAAATCTTACCGCCAGATTCAGCATATCAGAGAACCCTACTGTAGAGTTTTCAAGCTCCCATGTACAAAAATGTGGGATTTTGCATTTTTTGTCAGAAAAAAGGTCATGGATACGTGTGTATTGATTTTTTTTTTATTTTTCCCAGGGATGATTGCATCGAAACAGAGATCCGAGAATCTCAACAAATGTCTTATTTGATCGAAAGTCAAAAGTTCTAGTGCCTTTTTTAAGTGACCAAAAATATTGAAGGGCAGCTAGCCCAACCCCCCACGCTCATTTTTCCCCAAAGTCACCCGATCAAAATTTTGAGATAGGCATTCTTTCAGAATAATCAAACAGTGTATTAACGGTGTCTTGAGGATGACTTAGTCCCCCGCAGTCCCCGGGAGAAGGACTGCATGTTATGCACTTTGTCCATTGCATTGTATAGTATTGGTTATCGTGAAGTATATAGACGTTTTCAAGGGGGATGTTTGTTGTGGAGGGAAAAGGGAAGATTTTTCCACGGAGAAGTTTTTCATGGTGGAAAGAAATTTTCTATAGAGGGGGAGCCGGATTTTTTCGTACTATTTTAAAAAAGATCAGAAATAAAATTAGAAAAACAACTGAAACTGTTTTTTTTACAACTGAAACTAAGGAGCAACATTTAACAATTAAAAAAAAATATAATTTATATGAGGGAGATCACCCCCTCCTCAATACCTCACTCTTTACGCTAAAGTTTTTCTTAGAAATTTTAAAAGACCTTATTATTCTAAATAAACGGCAATTATGATTCAGGAGTCATTCTTCAACATTTGGGACAAAATTAGAACTTTAGTGTAAAGAGCGAGGTGTAAAGGAGGGGGAGACCCCCCCCCCCATATACATAATAATCTCTGATAATTTTAAATTTTCATGTTGGTCGTTACTTCCAGTTGAAAAAGCTTGTTTTCTTTATTTAGTCAAAGTTTAGTCAAAGTGCTGTTCATATTATCAGGGTTTCGAGTAAGAGCAGACTTCAGCTTATAGTAACCAAAAGCTAACAAGTTTATTTTAAATAGCGTAAAAAATTGCAATCAGTTATTAGTTTGCGACGGTTGGGTTCTCCAATATCAGTTAGAAACTCTTGATGTCACGCATTATATGGCCTGTTCTGAGTATGAGAGCCCTGTGAGAAACAAGTGCATGATGTGGATTATCTGAACGAAGACGTTGAGGTGGTTCGGAAACGGTTGAGCAAGATTCTATTGAGCCAGAAGTATTCCACCTATGAGAAAGTTTTTTCTACCCTAAAATTCCCGACCCTACGCAATAAACATTCAAAACTAATGCGCAAGCATGAGATGTCAATTCTTTTGTCTAAAAGGCATCATTCACTGTTCCTACCTCCAGAAAAGAAAAGTGCCGGCACCCTTGATTTTGATAATATATGATTCTGATTAAATAAATTTACATATATGAAGATTCCTCATTCGAACCTGACTCGGGAATAGGAAATATTATCCGCGTTTAACTCCACAGGAAAAGGTAACGACGGAAAACGAACTTTAATATCAAGGAGATAAAAAGTGGATATATATATATATATATATATATATATATATATATATATATATATATATATATATATATATATATATATATATCAGGGAGATAAAAGCGGTATATATATGAACAGCGGTGGTATGTACATTGTAAATATAGTTAGATATCTGTAGTTACGCCGCAAACCGTCTGTTTATCTTATCGGTTTTCATCTTTGACGTATATTTGTTAATAATCGTATTACTCCTTAAGCGTGTGGCAGGCAGAAACGAAAGTCCAATTCCCCATCTGTTTTAAAACCCGATTTGTTCTCTTATGTACCTGTTTACTTAAATATAAGCCAATAAGAAGAACGAAATGTTTTTGAGTCCCAAGACTTTTTATAAGTAATTCCTAGGTTTCTTTGCGATAATATTCTTTCTTTAATCACAAAGGGAAACTCCGGATACTCTAGAAAGATTTCTGTTAATTTTTATGACAGTTTGTCTTATATTCTGTATAGCGCTGTAAATGTGTGATAAAGCATTAATTTCTGAATTTAATATCAGTTTTTACATCCCATACGTAATTTCGATATTTTATGCTTATATCTAGTCTCAGGCATCACCTTGCGGCAATAACCTTGGAATTTACAATTAGTTTTAACATTTGATTCATCTTTTCTATACTTGATACTTATATTTAGTCTCACGCAGCGCTTTTCTTTGATCACTTATCGTGCAACATCGCGCATGGCAAATTTTGATTCATTAAGAAAATTTTATGGATCTACATGAAGAATTAATTCATCCATTCAAACTCCATAGCCTAAAAAAGAACTAGAAAACTTGAAAAAAGAACTAAAAAAAAGCTGAATAAAAGTAATAAGTTTTCTAATCATCGTTTTTTGGAACTAGAAAAACACACCTTGGTGTTGAAAGACCTGCAAACTGTGGTATCGAACCAGTAGAATAATACTCTTGTGGTATTGTACGAGAATAGCACTGTTCCAAGATTCCAAAGTTGTTAGATGAGGATAAGTCCATATTCAAGTTAATCTAAATGTATTTTTGGGTAAAATAGGCCAAGAAGAATTACTCGATCTCTATTTTCCGAAGTTGTTAGATGAGGATAAGTCCATATTCAAGTTAATCTAAATGTATTTTTGGGTAAAATAGGCCAAGAAGAATTACTCGATCTCTATTTTCCGAAGTTGTTAAATGAGGATAAGTCCATATTCAAGTTAACCTAAATGTATTTTTGGATAAAATAGGCCAAGAAGAATTACTCGATCTCTATTTTCATATTATTTTATTGCAGAATATGCAAAACTTATTGGATTTCTTTTCTAATTTAATAGCTGTTCTTAAAGATATTAAATTAAAAAAGCTAGTTTTTTAACTGAAAGTAAAGAGCGACATTAAAACTTAAAACGAACAGTAAATTACTCCGTGTATAAAAGGGGCCTTTCCCTTCTCAATGTCCCGCTCTATACGCTAAAGTTTGACTCTTTCTCTCAATTCTAGTTTATTAAACAGTAAAAAACTTTAGTTTGAAGAGCAGGGCGTTGAGAAGGGAACAGCCCCTTTCATACACGGAGTAATTTCTGTTCGTTTTAAGTTTTAATGTCGCTCCTTACTTTCAGTTAAAAAAAACTATTTTTTTTAATTTAATTTATAAACGTTTTTGAATTAATCCATGATTGATTTTGGCTCTCCGCACATAAATTATTAAATTGAAATTTGCATATTAATTTCTTTTTGGCTAAATGGCTTTCTCTTAGTTTCGGTCAGACGATTTTGAGAAAAATACGATAAAGTGTGGGAAAGGAGGCCTAGTTGCCCTCCAATTTTTCTGTTACTTAAAGAGGCAACTAGAACTTTTAGTTTTTAACGAACATTTTTATTAGTAAAAAATATACGTAACTTAAGAATTAACTTACGTAACAAACTTCTATTCTTATATTTTTATTATGTATATGAGGTGGTTTGTCCCCTCGTTAATACCTCGCTCTTTACACAAAGCTTAAGTTTTGTCCGTAGAATAAATAGTGAAACTACTAAAGATACTTTAGCATAAAGAGCGGGGTATTTAGGAGGAGAAGAACCTCTCATATGTGCAATAATCTCTTTTTGTTTTAAGTTTTAAGGCTACTCCTTACTTTCAATTGAAAAAACTTTTTCATGTTAATTTTTTCATTGTTTTTTTATAGTAATACAAGAAAATCCTGCGCCCTTTTCATTGAATTTCTCTTCCCCCATGACATATTCCTCCGAGGACAGATCCTCCACATAGCCCTCTCCCATCAATCCCACCCCCAAACCAAAAAAATCCCTCTGAAAACGTCTGTGCACTTCCTAATAACCATTACTGTATGTAAACAATTGTCAAAGTTTGTAACTTGCAGCCTCTCCCCCGGGAGCTGTGGGGGAGTAAGTTATCCCCAAAGACATAGTTATTATGCTTTTTTACTATGTTGAACAAGATGGCTATCTCAAAATTTTGATCCGTTGACTTTGGGTAAAAAATGAGCGGTGGAGGGGGCCTAGGTGCCCTCCATTTTTTGGTCACTTAAAAAGGGCACTAGAACTTTTTATTTCTGTTGGAATGAGCCCTCTTGCGACATTCTAGGACTACTTGGTCGATACGATGACCCCTGGGGAAAAAACAAACAAAAAAACAAATAAACACGCACCCGTGATCTGTCTTCAGGCAAAAAATACGAACTTCCACATTTTTGTAGATAGGAGCTTGAAATTTTTGCAATAGGGTTCTCTGATACACTGGTTGTGATGGTATGATTTTCGTTAAGGTTTTATGACTTTTAGGGTGTGTTTCCCCCTATTTTCCAAAATACAGCAAATTTTCTCAGGCTCCTAACTTTTGATGATAAAGACTTAATTTGATGAAACTTATATATTTAAAATCGGCATGAAAATCCGATTTTTTTTATGTATCTTTTTGTATCAAAATTCCTTTTTTTAGAGTTGTGTTTACTATTGAGCCGGGTCGCCTTACTACAGTTCGTTACCACGAACTGTTTGATTATCAACGTCTGTGCAGCTCAAATAAGAATTTTTATACAAGTTTTTGCTCTTGAAAATTTGAGTGTTTATTTACGAAAAAGAAAGAGATGATGAAGACAATTTAATGTAATTTTTACACTAACTTTAAAAATGTGTTTAGAGTTTGTTTTAAACAAAGCCTGTTAAGCATGCCTGAAAATGAAGATATAAGCAAAGAAATGGAAAATCAGGAGCATTGAATATTTTAAGCCCCCACCAACAGGAACATTCCTTATTAATGACAAAGAGGAAAGCAAAAATACGAGAGCACCAAATAAGACAAGTAATAAAACAAACAATGTACGACTAGCAACAAAAAGATGATAATACCAATTAAGACACGAGAAACCATATATAATGCGCTCTTAAATTGTTTAGGTGGGAAACAGTGTAAAAGTCTTTTCGACTTTATTTATTTTGCATTTATATTCTCAAGCTTTTTTAAAGTATTAAAGTGCTAAAAGCGACAAATTTTGATCAGCTGACTTTGGGAAAAAAGGAGCATGGGAGGGGGGCTAGTCAACCTCCATTATTTCTGGTAACGTAAAAAGGGTACTAGAAGTTTTATTTTCCGTTCGAAGGTGCCCTCCCCCGAACATCTTTCTATATCGATTTCGATACGATCACACCTGAAGAAGAAAAAAAAACATATAAGCACGCAATCGCGATTTTTCTTTTGGCAAGAAATAATGCTAAATTTCATATTTTGCATGTAGGAGCTTGAACTTTTTATAGTAGGGTTCTTTAATACGGTGAATCTCAAGGTATGTTTTACATTTTCCTTGACTATTAGGGGTGTATCTCCCCTTTTTTGAAAATCAGGCAAATTTTCACAGGTTTGTAGTTTTTTATGGCTAGAACTAAACTTGATAAATCTTATATTTTGGAAACTAGCATAACAAGCCAATTCTTTTCATGTAGATAAAGATTCGATATATTTTATGTAATAAAATTCTGTTTCGTAGAGTTTTGGTTACGATAGAGCCGAATCACTCCCTATTTAGCCTAGATTTCGTTACCACGAACTATTTGGTATGGTCTCTCGTAATGGTAGAACACTGTTATGGTCTACCTTTACCTTTGTGAAGATAAGGCTGAAAATATATTAAAAGGAGGACAATTGAGCCGAAATGTAGGCTCATGTTAAGAGCCAGCCATCCCCGTTAACTTTTTACGTGCTCTTATGATTACAAGTAAGCAAGCACAGACACTGAGACACATACCATTTCATTAGAAGGTAGATGCTATAAATATGTATATATATATATATATATATATATATATATATATATATATATATATATATTTCCTTGCTATCAACATTTTAATATATTTCCGTAAGATAATTGAAACCCATATCCAATTACGTTTATTAGTAGTGAGGGAGTCCAGTTACAATAAAGCGAAACAATTAGGCATATAGGCTATCTATTTTCTCTGTAGACCTGTCTTTTTACCCTTTATAATTACTAGTAATGCTTCATTGCCACAAGCCCCTGTTCTATTAAAAAGGATTCCCGGTTAAGACAATTGCCCCTAAGCAGGCTTCTTTCTGGGACTGTTGTGATAAAAAAGTGGATGCAGGAGTTTAGTCGCAACAAAAATAGAGACCAACGTTGTTTAAAAACAATGAGAAACGCCATAAATACTATCCATAAGCATTAAAAGGAAAGTGGATTTAATATGAACGAAGAAAAAAAACACCCGAAAATTCATGGTCCAATATAATATATATGTATATAAATGCTTATTTATATATATATATATATATATATATATATATATATATATATATATATATATATATATATATATATATATAAGTGTATATATATATATATATATATATATATATATATATATATATATATATATATATATATATATATATATATATATATATATATATAAGTGTATATATACATATATATATATATATCATGAAAAGAGAAATATATATATATATATATAGAAATATATAATATATATATAAATATATATAAATATATATATATAGATATATATATATATATATATATATATATATATATATAAGTGTATATATATAAGTATATATATATATATATATATAAGTGTGTGTGCGTTTATAAAATGATGGCAAAATTAATTATAGTAAAATTTATTATGGTAAAAAGACGAAACGAAACCGGTATATTCGAAAATATTTTTCTATTGACTTAAGTTTTATACCAGCTTTTATCTTGAGCATTGTCTTTTGGTAGTTTCTAGGGGCTCTATTATCAAGAACACATAAAAAGAAATAATGATTTGCAAAATGTTTTGTTGGTCATATAGCTTCCACTTTTTCAAGAAAAGTCTTTCTTTTAAATGAAATTATAATAATGGATTGTATTGGTTATTTTTTGAGAGCTTTAGGCCCAAAAACTGGTTCAAATTCTTAGGCTCAACTGGATCTTTGTCCCTTTTTTAAAATATACTGAGAACAAAAGAAAAATCTAAACTTTTCTTGTAAGCAATAATACAAGAATTTCATGCGAAAATTTCACCCGTTTTAGTGCATAATGCTTGAGATTTATTATGGGAAAGTTTGAAAAGGATCCGTATTCACACTCAACACGTGGATACAAAAATTGAATATATGTTCCATTTGATGTGCAAGTATTAAACAGGGTTTATCAAGTATGATGAAGAGTGGCTGATTTGTGTGAATTGGAATGAATATCATGATATTATGAGGTAATTGGGAATATTAGTCAGATTAAATATGGACCACATTGAAAATAGTTGGGTATTTTAGACTGTTTTGCAAGTTGTTTATGGTTGCTGAAAATTTCTTTTATTTGTTACTTCCTTTGTTATTTTGTTTGTTTCCAAGCCTTTGTAGCCTTTTCTTTCAGTAGCGTAAACAAAAAAAACAAGTTTTTTTTTCCAACTGAAAGTAAGGAGTGACGTTAATACTTAAAACGAACAGAAATTATTCCGTAAATGAAAGCGGATAACCCCTTCTTAGCGCCTCTCTCTTTACGCTAAAGCTTTTTATTGTTTAAAAAGTTAAGTTTTAACAAAGAGTCAAACTTTAGCATGAAGAGCGAGGCGTTGGGGAGGGACAACCCCTTTCATATACGGAATAATATCTGTTCGTTTTAAGTTTTAATGTTGTTCCTTACTTTCAATTATAAAACTTTTTTTTCATTTAATTTCTGAACGTTTTTCAATTAATACAGGTCAGAATTTGTTTCACCGTAGGCTACATCAAACAGTTCGTGGTAACGAACTGTAGTAAGGAGCGACCCGGCTCAATAGTAACAGAAACTCTAAAAAATGGAATTTTGATACCAATACCTACATCAAAAGAATTGCATTTTAATGCTGATTTTAAATATATAAGTTTCATCAAGTTTAGTCTTACCCATCAAAAGTTACGAGCCTGAGAAAATTTGCATTATTTTAGAAAATAGGGCGAAACGCCCCCTAGAAGTCATAGAATCTTAACGAAAATCACACCATCAGATTCAGCGTATCAGAGAACCCTCCTGTAGAAGTTTCAAGCTCCTATCTACAAAAATGTGGAATTTTGTATTTTTTGCCAGAAGGCAGATCACGGATGCGTGTTTATTTGTTTTTTTGTTTGTTTTTTTTTCTTTTTCCCAGGGGTGATCGTATCGACCCAGTTGTCCTAGAATGTTGCAAGAGGGCTCATTCTAACGGAAATGAAAAGTTCTAGTGCCCTTTTTAAGTGACCAAAAAAATTGGAGGGCACCTAGGCCCCCTCCCACGCTAATTATTTTAACAAAGTCAACGGATCAAAATTCTGAGATAGCCATTTTATTCAACGTAGTCGAAAAACCTTATAACTATGTCTTTAGGGACGACTTACTCCCCCACAGTCCCCATGGGAGGGGCAACAAGTTACAAACTTTGACCAATGCTTACATATAGTAATGGTTATTGGGAAGTGTACAGGCGTTTTCAGGAGGATTTTTGTTGGTTGGGGGAGGGGTTGAGAAGAGGGGGATATGCTTGGGGAACTTTCCATCGATAATTTGTCATGGGGGATGAAAATCTCCATAAAGGGAACGCAGGATTTACTAGCATTATTTAAAAACACAATGAAAAAATAAATATGAAAAAGTACTTTCAGCTGGAAGTAAGGAACAGCATTAAAACTTAAAACAAACAGAATTAGGAATTAGGAAAACTTAAAAGAAAACAGATATTAGGAGGAGGCTCACCTCCTCCTAATACCTCGCTCTTTACGTTAAAGTATTTTTAGTAATTTCAACTATTTATTCTACGGCTTTTGTGATTCTGGGGTCATTCTTAATGAATTGGGACAAAATTTAAGCTTTAGTGTAAAGAGCGAGGATCTGACAAGGGGGTGAACCCCCTCATATATGTAATAAAAATATGAGAATACAAAAGTTCTTTACGTAAGCTAATTTATAAGTTACGTAAATCTTTTACTAATAAAAATATTCGTAAAAAATTAAAAGTTCTAATTGCCTTTTTAATTAACCAAAAAATCGGAGGGCAACTAGGCTTCCTCCCCCGCTCTTTTTTTCTAAAAATCATTCGATCAAAATTATGAGAAAGCCATTTAGCCAAAAAAAAAAAATGCAAATTTCGTTTTAATTATTCCTCTGCGGAGAGCCAAAATCAAAACATGCATTGATTCAAAAACGTTCAGAAATTAAATAAAAAAAACAAGTTTTTTTAACTGAAAGTAAGGAGCGACATTAAAACATAAAACGAACAGAAATTACTTCTTATATGAAAGAGGCTGCTTCCTCATCAACGCCCCGCTCTTTACGCTAAAGTTTTTTACTGTTTTAAAAAGAAGAATTGATAGACAGAGTCAAACTTTAGCGTAAAGAGCGGGGCGTTGATGAGGAAGCAGCCTCTTTCATGTACGAAGTAATTTCTGTTCGTTTTAAGTTTTAATGTCGCTCCTTACTTTCAGTTAAAAAAAACTTGTTTTTTTTATTTAATTATAAGTTAAGACGAGATTTGCATATTAATTTTGGCAGATCTATTCTGTATATGAAGGGTTGCCCCATCTTAATACCTTGCTCTTTACGCTAAAGCTGTAAGCACTTTCAAAAAGCTTCCTAATCTAATTAAATGGAATTAATTAATTAATTTCAGTAGCCGTTCTTAAGAAATTAGGACAAACAGTTAAACTTTAGAATATTGAGCAAAGTCTTGAAGAGGGATAATCTTTCATATATAGTATGATTTTTGTTCGTTTTGTGTTTTAGTTTTGTTCCTAACTTTTAGTTTAAAAAAAGCCTGTTTTTTATTCAATTCCTGATCGTTTTTCAAATAATGCTGGTAAATCTGGCTCACCCTCCATGAAATATATCCTCCCCCTCTCACGTAAAAATCCTCCGTGAAAAATTTATCCAATGTAAATTGTATCCCTCCCCCCATAAAATTCCCTCCGGATAGTTCCATCCTCGCTGAAAATCCCCCAACCTGTAAAATTGCTTGCAGACAATTCAGCCTGAAAAATTATCCTTAGCATTCGTTCATTTGAATAAGACTTCATTGGAATAGTCTCTAATCGGTTTCTTGATCAGCCGCCCTGGCCGAGTGGGTTGGTGCGCTGGATTCGGGATCCTGTGTCTGAGAGGACGTGGGTACGAATCCCGGTGTACCCAATTGTTCAGTTTGGGACGGGGGTCAGTGGCGTGATCCTGTAAGCTTAGCCAGAGTCGACCCAGCTCTAAATGGGTACCTGGAGAAATCTGGGGAAGGTAAACAGGAAGGGTGTGCGAAAGCACAGGTTGGCTGGCCCCCAACCCCCCATCGCACTTCCTGGCTGAAGGGCCAAGAAACGGAGATCAGCACCGCCGGTGCGGACTGCAAAGTCTAAATGCCGCATCCTTTACCTTTTTTTTTTTTTCTTGATCACTCTGGAATTGCCCCCTTCCATAGAAATTGCTTCCTTGAAATCAAAACTCGTGGAGAATAGCCCCCGAATGATTCCCCCGGAATATCTTCACATGTAAAATTTGGCAAAGAGAATGTAAGACAATTAAAAAGAATTTCGTATAGTCATTTTGTCAAATCGCCCCAGTGTAAAATTTCCCTTAGAATATTCACACCCCCCCCCAGAAATACCACTCCTCGAGGAAGGTTATCCATATAGAAATCCACCCCACGCACACCCCTCCCCCTCCAAAGGAAACAAAAGTGTCTATATACTTCCCAATAACAAATACCATACGTAAACAATGGGCAAATTTCATAACTTACAGGCCTCTCCTTACGGACTGTGGGGGTTATATTATACCTAAAGGCATCATTGTTTGATCTTTCACCTATACTGAACAAAATGGTTGTCTCAAAATTTTCATCAGATAACTTTGGGGTATAATAGGTGTAGAAATAGGGCCAGATGCCCTCCAATCTTTTGGTCACTTAAAAAGGGCAATAGAACATTAAATTTCCGTTCGAATATACCATCTTCCGATCTGGGACCATTTTTTCAAAGCAGTCTTCTAGCAAAAATAGCAAAACTATTTTTTTATGTATATTTTTATACATATTATTATGCATATTTTATGTATTTTATTGCATTTTATACATATTTTTATACATATTATATTTATACATATTTTTGTATATAGGAGCTTGAAAATTCTACAGCAAGGTTCTCCAGTACGCCAAATATGATGGCGTGATCTTAATTATGATTCCTTGAATT
This sequence comes from Artemia franciscana, assembly GCF_032884065.1. Lineage (NCBI taxonomy): Eukaryota > Metazoa > Arthropoda > Branchiopoda > Anostraca > Artemiidae > Artemia > Artemia franciscana. The sequence goes on from NC_088865.1 coordinate 48,684,190, forward strand.
TTAGGGGGTGTTTGCTCCCTATGTAAAAAATCAGGGAAATTTTCTCAGGCTTGTAACTTTTGAATGGTAATTTAAACTTGGTGAATCTTTTATATTTGGAATCAGTATAATAAGCTGATTCTTTTGATGTATATACTGGTATTAAAATTCCTTTTTTGGAGTATCTGTTATTATTGAACCAAATTGCACCCTACATTTCGTTACACGAACGGTTTGATACCATATAATATGTCGCTATTATGGGCGGCATATATTGATAAATAGAGAAAAAATAAAAAACTAGAAGTCTATCTATGGTTGTTGCTGGTAAGTACTTGATTTTTTGCATTATTTTCCACCAAAATTTGTAAACCGGTGGGATTATAAAATTGAAACAGGAAAATTATAATAGATTGCATGCATTGACTTTGTTTTGAAATGAACCTCCAAACAAAATAGCTAAGGACATTAGCAAATTAATAACAGAGAAAACTTAAAAGGGTAGAAATTATAAATTAAAGGATAGAACGTAAGAACTTACGTATAAATGTATTTTTACGCATAAAATGTCTTTACGAACAAAACGTAAACGTTTTTACACTAACGCTACGCATAAACATAAGCGTTTTTTAAACTTTTTTTTTTACGTGTAAACGAAAATATTACCTCAACAGAATATGACTTCACAATTGCGGCCTTTATACGGTCGTCTGCAATACTACCATTGCTACCTTTGTCTAACATTTTCTAGCTGAAAAAGGGTAAAAGGTAAGTAAAAAAGGAAAAAGTTGAGTGTGAAGAAATCAGAGATACAATACAGTTGCCTTTTCCCAGGTTGCTACAAATAGAAACCCTTAGACAATCAAGGCAAAGGTTAAGAGCAAAATCTTAATAGCTCAGTTACCAAATCAATTAGCTTAATAATTAGTGTGAATATAAGCATCAAATAATATGTTGAATAGGATAGCTGCCAAATGAATCAACTCTAAAAAGTGAATCTGGGATAAATGTATTAAAGACGTTTCATACTTGGCTTTGATTATGACGTAGGTTACTATTCATTAGGTGAGGAAAACATACGGTTTGGTTTGAGCCTTTTAATTTAATATATAAAGAGGGTATTAACGATAGCCCTCTTTTAGTGCCCTCGGAGGGGGGGCACTTCACCAATGAATTAAAATATAAACTGGGTCGATGTAAAATCTATTTCTCCGGCACCAAGGGGGGGGGGGGGGTCGTAATTGTTCGATTCCTTTCAATGAAAACACCAAAAAAGAGTGATTTCCACAAACAAGAAAAGGTGCTTTTTAAAATCTAGGGAAGAATATAGGGTATGGTAAATGTTTCGCCCCCTAATTGCCGCCAAGTGCCACAACGCAAATACAACGCCCAATGGAGCGGTACTAGCTCAGTGGCTATTGATGGTATGTATGTGCTGTTTATTTGTTTCTGTTTGTTCGTTTGTTCGTGGGGGGGGGGGAGGGGCAGTCCAATCCATCACACTTTTTACGCCAGAGTCTCGACTCATTTCCTTGAATCTCCCTATAGTAACAATAACGATAGTAATAATAATAACTATAAAAACAATTTATGTTTAAATATATAAAATTGGTGTTTGTTTCACAGGGGCACAAAGCTATGAATGTATCAAGATTTGAGTAGTGTATTAAATTATTTTTATGAAACGAAAATGCACCATTTTCTGACTCTTCACATTAGAGTATTTGAAGTAGGGATCAAAAAGAAACAAAATCAGTCTCAAGAAGCCACGAGGCCTTTAAAACATCGCTGTTGTTTTACAACAGCTTAAAACAGATTAGTCATACGCCGGATGACACACTTCAAACTTTTGCTTTGACTCTCCTGGTTCTTTAACACATTTTTGTAACTGTTAGCTTTTCTTTTAACTGTAAATTTTTTCTAACTGTTAAGAAAAATAAAATTTTATGTTTATATTATATATCTACATTTATGTCGAATTACAACGAATTGTACTTCCAAATTTAAATTTATGACTATCCTGTTTTTTGCGTTACTTTTTGTAAGTTCTTCATTAATTGGCTAACATTTTGTAATTATCCTGTTATTGTGCATTGGCAATACCTGACACAAAGAGAAAAAATAGAGCGACAAAGAGAAAACGAGGTAAATCCCTGCGAGCGAAAACAGAGAAAAATTTAAATATTTCCTCAATGCAGGAAAAGAACAAAAGTATTGATCAAATTCACAGGGACATATGCATAGACAGACCTTAAAAACAAAACTAAAATAGAAGAGGTGAAACAGTGCAAGGGCAACAGTGAAAAGGCAACTGAAAAAAAAATCGATGTTGAACCCTAGATTAAATTTTCGATTGAAAGTTTATCTTGTGCAAGCCTTTCAGAATGCTAATCTTTTTCCAAATATAAAACTATCAGATTTCTCATTCAATTACGAAATATGATTTTCTAAGAAATAAGAAGAATCGGAATTAATCCAGAATTAACCATGTTTCACAACTTAGTGAGATTTCTGATAATAAAACACCTCGAAAAAGATCACCATTCATATCGTGCATGACCAAATATCGTGATCAACTGAATGGGGATAGTGTCAATAGGCACGTACACATGATTTTTCTGAGGGATGGGGATTAAAAATAAGTTTTATTTCGTAACTGGAATAAGAAGTGCCAATAAATTTAAACAATTTTGGATTTTAGGGGGTTGAAGCCCAAAAATCCTTCTGCTCTCTCTTTTGCTTATACGTTTTCATATCAGCTCTATTGTGACGGCATAAATTCTCATAGTTTGAATTGGTTGAATTGGTTGTTTGAGGGCAGTCAAAAAGCTCAATATAATTATTGGTCTAGTAAATATTGTTTGCATGAAATATTCATTCTTAAGCACCTATAGGCAAAGAACGACTGCCACTACTAACAACTCACATCAGCTCCAGGCCGCCTATCGCCAACACAGCTCTTCACGGTCCTTCTCTATTCCGATATATTCTACACCCTCTTTACACCCTCCCGAGAAGTTCAAATTTCCCTTAAATATTTCCAAGTGACATCTTTCCACCCCAACCGTGGACGACCAGCTTTTCGTTTGGTCCTAAAAGGTTGGCCGAAAAGGACAATCTTTGGCAATTATTCATCCCTCATTCGCAGAACCAAGTTCCTAAGTAAGAAACGACTTGGACTAATAGGAACCAAAACTTTAAAATAGTAGATTTTCAATTGCAGTAAATGCATAAAAAAATGCTTTTGGTGATAATTCTAATGTGTAAAAACAATTAACATACTAAATATTTAAATGTTAATTAAACAATCTTATAGTGTTCTCCTACAGTGTATTACAGTGAAAAACAGGGGCGTCACTTGGGGGACAAGGGGGGAGGGGGCAGTTGACCCATAATGTTATAGAGAAAGTAATTATTATATATCCCATACCCCCTGACTACCCGGATAAGGATCCCTTGTCCACTCCAATAAAATGCTGAAGATTCGCCCCTGGTGAATAATCTCCTATAGTGAATAATCCAACACTGTAATGTGCATTTGCTTCAAATCTTTTCGAAGGTAATCGGTAAATAAACACTTGCCGTTGATTATTTGCCACATTTGTTGCACTGTAAAACTTCAGTGCAAAGAGCTGGGGATTGAGGCGGGGGCCGTACCCCAAATATATAGCGCAATCTTTTTTGTTTTAATGTCGCTCTTTGCTTTCACCTTAATTGAAGTTTCTTTCTATATATATATATATATATATATATATATATATATATATATATATATATATATATATATATATATATATATATATATATATATATATATATATATATATATATATATATATATATAATTGCTTTTGAGAAGATAAATATTTATGCTTAATTGACTTAATTGAAGTTAAACATTTTGCCGTTGTTCAGGAGTATTTAGGCAGGGACTAAGACTCATGATGAATAATAAACTCTTGTTAGGTTGAAAAAGAAGCAAAAGCAAAATTTAGGAAGCTTTAACCAGTGATAATTAATATGTTCCTTAATCAAAGCCAGCTTAAGCGAGGGACAGAAGGGGCACTTACCCCGGGTGCATAAATTTTAAGGGGGGAAAATCTCAAGTCAGTATGTTAATGGCTATAACCATTTTGTATTTTTTTAAATTTGACTTTATTAAAATAAATTAGAGGATGCAGTTAATAAACAAAAATAATTAGTGAACTAAACATAATTAAATATTAATAATGAAAATAATTAAATTAGTTATAATTAAAGAACATAAATAAAAAATTAAAAATTAATTTAAAAATTATTAATTAATTAATAATTTGAAAATAATGTTGTTAATAAATGGAAATTCTGTTAAAATTTGGCCTGAAAATCTTTAATTGACAAGGACGGCATAAGTAGGACTTTCACCCCGGGTACAAGAGAGGCCAGAACCCCCAATATGATTAATTATTCAAATTGAAGCTGGTTTTCCAACTGAGTGTGCTTTATTTTGCCTAGTGTCATTCTTCATCATTTGTATAACTTGCATAAGCAGCATAATATACAGAATAAAAACAAATTAGTAACTCAAATTTGGTGTATTAAGGATAGTACCTTCAAGGTATACTTTCAATTGGAACAAAGCAAAAATTACACATATTTCACTAAAATAGCACACAAGTCAGAAATTTATTTTTTTCAAATTAGAATGATGGTTACTATACATATCAAATAAAGCAGATCTGGGTTGTACGAACTTCATTTGCAAGCCTTTCAAATTCAAATAAAGAAAACTCATGTTAGCTTAAATAAAATGAAAGATAAAGCAGAATGGAATAGGAAAATTACCTCAAAAGTCTGGAGCGTATCCAAGGGTATTCAGTGCAACAAGTGGTTTCCCAGTTTATATAGCTTCTTGAGCAAGACGCAGTCTCTTGATACTTTTGTTTTAGCCAATGAGAAATCTCGTTCAGATAGAAGAAAGTTTCGGACTGCGAGTAAGCGAGCCAATTTAGTTTTAGAGTGTAATTAAACAAAAAAAACAAGTTTTTTAATTCAAAGTATGGAGCGACATTAAAACTTAAAACGAACAGAAATTACTTCGTATATGAAAGGGGCTGCTTCTTCCTCAACGCCTCACTCTTTACACTAAAGTTTGACTCTTTCTCTCAACTCTTCTTTTTAAAACAGTAAAAATCTTTAGCGTAAAGAGCGGGGCGTTGATGAGGAAGCAGCCCCTTTCATATACGGAGTAATTTCTGTTCGTTTTAAGTTTAATGTCGCTCCTTACTTTCAGTTAAAAAAACTTGTTTTTTTTAATTTAATTTTTCAACGTTTTTGAATCAATGCATGTTTTGATTTTGGCTCTCCTCAGAGGAATAATTAAAACGAAATTTGCATATTTATTTTTTTGGCTAAATGGCTCTCTCATAGTTTTGATCGAATGATTATGAGAAAAAAAGGAGCAGGGGAAGAAGCCTAATTGCCCTCCGATGTTTTGGTTACTTAAAAAGGCCACTAGAACTTCTAATTTCTTACGACTGTTTTTATTAGAAAAACATATATGTAACTTATAAATTAGCTTACGTAACGAACTTTTGTATTCTCATGTTTTTATTACATATATGAGGGGTTCACTCCCTCGGTTGAGTTCCTTGCTTTATTTGATGATTATTTATGTAAACTTCTGTCTGTAAAAAATGAATGCATAATCATGGGTGATTTTAATTTTGATTTGTTATGTTTGAATAGCTATAATTTTGAGTTTTTTAACTTGATGTTATCGCATGGTTATTTTCCAATGAATCGCCTTCCTTCTAGAATAACTGAACATTCTGCTACTCTTATTGATAATGTGTTTCTCCCTTCAAATTTAGTTCCTGATTCTTATTGTGATATCATGATCCATCCGGGATCTGATCATCATCCTGTTTCATGTACGATAAAGCAACGGATCCCGACTTGCGAAAAGTCTAGGCGTAAACTTATAAGAGATCTTCGGCCGGCAAATTTACATGAGTTCCGTGAACAAATAAGTGTAATATCGTGGGAGAAAGTGTATGAAGAACCGGATCCCTCGCGTGCCCTCAACAACTTTCTTGGGATAATTACTCCGATATTTGAGTCTGCTTGTCCCTTGAAACTTACTAGGAAAAAAGAACGAGATATCCCCCGAAAACCCTGGATTGATGATGAAGTTGTTGAAGCTATAAATGCTCGTAACGCTTGCTTCTTTAAAAGTTTAAATGACTCATCTGAAGAAAGTAAAAATGAATATATTCGTCAACGAAATTTAGTGAATAAGTTAAGACGTTCAAAAAAAAAAAAAATATTACATCGAAAAATTTAATGAACAAAAAGGTGATATGCGGGGCACTTGGCAGACCATTAACGGCGTGATTAAAGGCACAGGTAAACATTATGGCCTCATAAATGCTATCACTGTCGAGGGTGTTACATTGACTGATAAGCAGCAGATTGCTGACGAGTTTGGTAAATTCTTCTCTGGTATTGGAAGTAGAATCGGGGAAGACACTTCTCACGGAGACCCAGCGAAAAGTGACACGCTCTTTGAAGATAATCGAGGTGAGCATCATAAATTTCAATTTGAAAAAGCGTCAATTGAAGAATTAACAAAAATTGTGAAGAATTTAAAGTCAAATGCTGCTGGTATTGACGGTTTGAATCTGAAAGCATTCAAAGTAGTTTCAGTGTATCTACTACCATGTCTTCTCTACCTCGTTAACCTGTCACTTGAAGTCGGCCAATTCCCTGAAGCGCTTAAGCAAGTAAAGGTCCTACCACTGTTCAAATCAGGCAATAAGCAAGATATGACGAACTATCGACCTATAAGCTTGTTACCACTATTCTCAAAGATATACGAGAAAATAGTACATCGACAGCTGTATGAATATTTAGACAAGCTCGGAATATTAAGTGAGTCACAGTTCGGTTTCAGAACTAAACATTCAACTGTTCATGCGGCATACCATCTAATGGAGTGCGTTAATAGTGCCCTAGAAAGGAATCTTATCCCTCTTACTGTGTTCATAGATTTTAAAAAAGCATTTGATACCGTTGATTTTAATCTTTTATTAAGTAGGCTAGCTTGTTTGGGAGTCCGTGAGAAGTGTTTGAATTGGTTTAGGTCTTACTTGCATGGTAGGTCCATCAAAGTTATGATAGATGATGTGGTAGGGAAACCCTTCAATGTGAATTGTGGAGTGCCCCAAGGTTCGGTATTAGGACCTTTACTGTTTCTTATATACGTGGATACAATGCGTTTTTACATTCCTGGTGCCGTAGTTACATCATTCGCAGATGACACAGCGCTTACAGTGATTGGGGAATCTGTCGAAGATCTTATAGAGATAACTAATGTAGCTTTGGAGAATTTATCTCAGTTCATAAAGCATAGTTTTCTTGCAGTGAATACTGAGAAGACTAATTATATGATATTTAGTCGTATTGGTAAAGTTGTAAATAACTGTCATAGTATTCTTTTACAAGGTGTTTCCATCAGTCAGGTTTTTCAATGTAGATATCTAGGATTTTATTTTGATGTAAATTTTAGTTGGATTCATCATTGCAAAGTTTTATCTTCAAAATTGGCTCGCGGAGTTGGTATTTTAAGAAGATTTCATGATTTTTTTCCTCTACATGTCCTGAAAGCAATTTATTATTCAATTGTCCATCCTTATTTAGTGTATGGTTGTTCATTGTATGCAAGCAATTTTTCTAGTCATGTAAAAAGGGTCCAGATTATGCAGAATAAGGCAATTAGAAGTTTGGGTGAGTATCTTGAGTGTGGTAGTACTAGAGATAGTTTTAGAGATTTAGATATCTTGAATATTGATTTTATCAAATCTCAACAGATTTCAATTTTTGTATACCAGGTTTTAAATGGATTGTCTCCACAATATTTTAGAAGTTTTTATCGATATAATTCAAATTACCACGATTATTCTACTAGGAGCTCTGATCAGCTGACTAGTGAAATCAGGCATACAACGTGATCTGGGTTTATGATTAAACATGTAGGTGTTGTTATTTGGAACTCAATTCCAGAGAGTGTTAGGTGTTCTGAAAATCTTTTGTTATTTAAAGTAAGAATAAAAAATTATTTTTTGAATAAATTATAAATTATATTGTTTAAATTTTTATCCCTTTTTTTTCTTTTTTTATGATGAGAGATGGCTGTTTAGAGATTGTATAGTGTTTCGTCTTTTTTTTTTTTTTTTTTTTTTTTTTTTTTTTTTTTTTTTTTTTTTTTTTTTTTTTCTTTGATTTTGAATGAATAGTTATCATTTATTTGTTGTAGTTTGCTGCTGAACAGGGACATTTTAGGTCCCTAAATTGAGCAGTATATTATTGATTGTAAGTGCAATTTTAGTAATTTTTATTTGATGAAATAAACGCATACCTACCTACCTACCTACCTACCTACCTTCGTTTTAAGTTTTAATGCTGCTCCTTACTTCCAGTTGAAAAAACTTTTTCATATTTATTTTTTTATCGTGTTTTTTAAATAATGCTAGAAAATCCTGCACTCCCTTCATGGAAATTTTCTTCTCCCATGACAAATTCCTCCATGGAAAGTTCCCCCAACCTGTCCCCCTCTTCTCAACCCCTCCCCAAACCGAAAAATCCCCCTGAAAACGTCTGTACACTTCCCAATAACCATTATTATATGGAAGCACTGGTCAAAGTTTGTAACTTGTAACCCCTCCCACAGAGACTGTGGGGGAGTAAGTCATCCCCAAAGACATAGTTATAAGGTTTTTCGACTACGCTGAATAAAATGTCTATCTCAGAATTTTGATCCGTTGACTTTGGAAAAATAATTAGCGTGGGAGGGGGCCTAGGTACCCTCCAATTTTTTGGTCACTTAAAAGGGCACTAGAACTTTTCATTTCCGTTAGAATGAGCCCTCTTGCAACATTCTAGGACAACAGGGTCGATACGATCGCTCCTGGGAAAAAACGCATCCGTGATCTGCCTTCTGGCATAAAATACAAAATTCCACATTTTTGTAGATAACAGCTTGAAACTTCTACAGTAGGGTTCTCTGATACGCTTAATCTGATGGTGTGATTTTCATTAAGGTTCTATGACTTTTAGGGGGTGTTTCCCCCTATTTTCTAAAATAAGGCAAATTTTCACAGGCTCGTAACTTTCGATGGGTAAGACTAAACTTGATGAAACTTATATATATATTTGGAATTACCACAAAAAGCCAAGTCTTTTGATTTATTAATTGTTATCAAAGTTGTTTTTTTTTCAGAGTTTAGGTTACTACTGTGTTGAGCAAATCCTTGCTTACTGTTCATTGCCCCGAATGGTTTGAAAGTGCTAGGAACAAAACGTTGTGTAATGCCAGAGCCACATTACAGTCACACCTGAAAAAATAATCTAGTCTTCAGCAGGGCAAGACTTATGAATGACAAAGGTCCCTCGGGGATTTTAAGGTCAAGGATTTCCAATTGATACGAAATGTTAGTTACGTAACTTTGATACAGATTGATAAAAAAAAAAAACGGTGACGAAAAAAAACTTTTAAAGAATTTTTACGGGAGCAAAAAAAAAAATTATAGACAGCGCAATAGCGATGCCTAAGTAACAAACGATGTTAGCACAATGTATTATTTATTTTTTTATTAGTTTTTTTTTTGTTTGGTTTGTCTTAGACCAGGGCATTTCGTATCGAAGGAATTGTCGTATAAACTTCAAAAAGGACTCATCAGATTGGAAATTGAAAGAGCTAGTGTCCTTTTTGATAGTCAAAAGTGATAGGAGGGCAACTAACCCCCCTGCCACACCCACCATTTCGTCAGCTACATCTAATCAAAATTTTGACATGGCAATTTTGTTCAACATAGTTGAAAGGTCGAGAAATTATATCTTTGAGGATGATACCCCCCTACCCCCTTAAGTGCAAGGTGGTAAGTTATGCCCTGGAGGCATATATGGTTTCTTATAGAAAGTTTTGTCGTAGAAACTCCAAAAAGGGCACAATCAACTGGAAAAGGAGAGAGCTAGTGACCATATTAATAGCCAAAAGTGATCGGAGGGGGAAGAGCCCCCTAACGCCCATCATTTTATTGGAAATTGAGATAACCGATACGAAAGTGATCCGAAGGTAAATGCCCCCTCCCCCGTACACCTATTATTTCCCCAAACACTTCCAAACGAAATTTAGGAATAGCCATTTTGTTCAATGTATTTCAAAAGTCCAGAAATTATGTTTTTGAGAATGACAAATCCCCCTGGCACTCAGGGAAAGGGTTGTAAGTTATACCTTGGGGCATATAAAGTTTTATAAAAAGCTTGGTCATGCAAAATTCGGAGGAATAAAACTAAATTAAACACTAGTATGTTGTTAAAATGTTGTTATAATTCTTGAAAATTTTCTTCAGCATAAAAATAACAGGCGAAACTATAAATTCTTAAAGAAAAGCCGAAAAGATTTAAACTATTATTTTCTTTTTCCCTGGAAAGACTATGTCAATATAAAACACAAAGAAATTTATTAAAAAAAAACTTTTTCAACAAAACAAGCTTTTCAAAGAACAGTAAAGAACTCCATTAGACCAAAAATGAGAAGAAATAAAATCAAATAATTAACCAAGTGTAAAACTACCACAAATCAGCATCAATAAATAAGTGAAACCCAAAACGAATAGTAATTACAATAAATAATCGAGTCAAACTCAAACCGAGCAGAAATTAATATGAGTAGGGCTCAAAACTCTTCAGTCTTCCCAAAGCCAGAACAAAGGACCCCTATAAGGCTTTTATGGAATGGGTGGTTGTATAAACTTTAGATGGGGCTCATTCAATCTGAAACTGAAAGTTATAGTGTCCTTCTTAAGAGTCAAAAGGAATTTGAGAGCAACCACACCCCCCATATAATATCCCCAAGGCCATCCCATCAAAATTTGGAGATAGGGGTTTTGCTCATTGTAGTTCAAGGGTCTGGGTCCGTAAATAATGTTCTTGAGGAAGACAACCGTGCCTCCACAGGTATCAAGGCAAGGATTGTAATTTATGCCCCGGAGGCATATAAGATTTTGTTTGGAAAGGGGGGCTGTATATACTTCGGAGGGAACTCATTGAATTGGTAATCTGGATTTCTAGTGGCCTTTTTAAGAATCAAAGTGACCAGAGAGCAGCTACCCCCTCCCCCAACATGTCATTTTTCTCAAAATACATCGAATAAAAAGTTTTAAGACAGTAATTTTTCTGAAAATAGTCTGATCATATAGCAAAGCTTCTAGGGTTGATACAAACCACCAAAGCCTGAGGGCGAGGGCTGTAAGTTATGCCGTTAGGTATTTATGGTTTTTATCAAATGGATGGTTGTTCAACTTTAGAAGAGGCTCATTCGGGAAACAATTTTTGAAGTTCTAGTTCCTTTTAAAACAGTTCGTGGTAACGAACCGTAAGTAAGGAGCGACACCGCTGAATAGTAACCGAAACTCTGAGAAACAAAGCTTTGATACCAATGAACACATTAAAATAACCGAACTTTGATGCTTATTCAAAATGTGTAAAACTTATCAAATTTAATGTTACCCATCAAAAGTTACGAGCCTGAGAAAATTTACCCAATTTTGAAAAAGTGAGAAAAATACCTCCAAAACATCATGTGATCTTAATGAAAATCGCACTATCAGATTCAGCATACCAGAGAGTCCTACTGTAGAGGTTTCAATCTCCTATGTACAAAAATGCGGAAGAAAGATCACGGATGCTTGTTCATTTGTTGTTGTTTTTTTTTTTTTTTCCAAGGGTGATTGTATCGAACAGGTGATTGTAGAAGATCGGAAGAGGTCTCATTTGATTAGAAATTAAAAGTTAAAGTGCCCTATTTAAGGGACAAAAAATATTGGAGGGCAGCTAGCCCACTTCCCACGATGATTTTTCCCCAAAATCACTCGATCAAAATTTCGAGATAGCCATTTTTTTCAGCATAGTCGAAAAATCTAATAACTATGTCTTGAAAATGAATTGAACCCCAACAGTTGCCAGGGGAAGGGCTGCAAGCTATGGACTTTGCCCATTGTTTACATATAGTATTTGCTATTGGGAAGGATACCAATATTTTCAGTGGAAATTTTTCTGGTGGAGGGGAGGGGTTACGTGGGAGAATCTTTCTATGGAGGGGTTTTTCGTCGGGGTAAAAGAATTTTCCTTGGAGGGGGATTTGGATTTCCCAGTATTATTTAAAAAACGCCCTTGGTGCATATAAAACGATCAGAAATTAAACAAAAAAAACAAATTTTTTCCACTGAGAATAAGGAGAAATAATTAAACTTAAAACGGATGGAAATCATTAAGTATATGAGGAGAGTCGTCCTGTTCTCGATACCTCGCTCTTTACGCTACAGTTTGATTATTTTTTCTATTTGTTTAAGAATGAACTCTAAAGTCGTATAAATTCCACATGGGGCATATTTGATTTGAAATTGAATTTTTATAGAAAGGGTGACCGTGTAGGCTTTAGAGGGGATTAATTGGATTGATAATCAAAAGCTCTAGGGCCCTTTTTAAGAGTCAAAGTTATCAGAGCGCAGCAACCCCCCCCCCTCCCCATACACACACATAAACACGCCGTGTTTTCCTGAGATGCATCCAATAGATATTTTGAGACAGTCCTTGTATTCAAAATAGTCCGAAGATCATAAAAGGCTTTTGAGGTTGATACAAACCAACAGAGCCTGAGGGTGAGGGTTGCAAGTTATGCACCTGGGGTTTTTAAGGGACATATGGAAGAGATGGTTGTATAAACTTTAGAGGTGGCTCATTTGGCTGAAATTGGAAGTTCTAGTTCCCTTTCAAGAGCCAGTAATGATGGAGGTCAACTAGCCCCCATACCCAACTACCTCTCTTTTCATCAAATGTATCTGATTAAAATTTTGCGAGGGCAACTTTGTTGAAAATAGTCCAATGAACATACAACAAGGCCTCCAGGGTTGACAAAATCCCCCAGAGCCCCGGGGAAAGTTTTTTATGGATTAGGTGGTCGTATTAAATTCAGATGGGTTTCATGTGATTTTAAATGAGAATTTATAGTACCCTTTTTGAGATTCAAAGTGATTTGAGAGAAACCAATCCCCCTCCCATCATTTCCCAAAATAAACAACCAAACAAAGTTTTAAGATATCAATTATTTTCAGTATTGTTGAAAGGCTCAGTAATTATGCGTTTGGGGATGCCCCCCTACCCGAGGCCTCAGGGAAAATGCTGCAAGTTATGCAATTTGTTTATTATTTACATATAGTATAGGTTAATGAGAAAAGGTATGCATGTTTGATTTCTACTTTCTCAAAAAACGTAGGGCATTAAAATGAGTCTTTTGGGGGATGATGAGGGTAGTGATAAACTAAATCATAACATGTTACATGTATATGGGTTGTCAAAGGGTGTAACTCGGGAATGATAATGACATGAGAGATGATCATTTGACCAAAAAGCCAATATTTGCATCCTACTACTACTACAACTATTGCTGCTTCTGCTACTAGTACAAGTACTATTACTATTACCACTGCTATCACTAAAACTACTACTTCTGTAGGGAGTACTCTAAGTCTCAAGATATTTAAAAAACTATCTGAGAAAATGTTGAAGGGGAGATTTGAACTAAATCTAAATATGCTATGTGTACACAGATTGCTGATACGGATTTATCAGCAATATTTTTGGAACGGCTCATCGTATCAAGAGGAAACTTCAGGGAAATCAGGAGCGGGATGTTCAGTTAACCAAAAGGCAAAATGCACCTGATACTACTGCTATTAATCCTGCTGCTACTACTGTTGCTACTAATAACTATACACTTCTTATTACTGCTACTACTACTCCTACTACTACTGCTACTACTGTGATACTTGCACAATTATGGCTACACGTATGAAGGTGAAAATTTGACAGAATATTGAGGGGGAATTTAAACTAAATCCGAACATAATATGCCCATGAATATTGTCAAAAGAGCTTATCTCAATAATTGATTTGGGTTTTAAGTTGGAACTTTTTAAGAATACTTAAAGGGGGACGTCAATTGACAAAAAGGTAATATATCCATACCAGTACAAACACTAATACCGCTGCTACTTTTTCTTTTGCTACTACTACTACTAAACTACTCCAACTACTATTTCAATGGCAACAACTTATAAGGCTTAGAGTATTAAGGTGAAAAATGTGTCGAAAGTGCATTTCAACAATATTTTTGGAACGGCTTAAGGTGTTAAAGTGAAAATTCCGGTGCATCATGAAAGCGATGTTCAACTAACCAAAAGGCAAAATTGGCATGCTACTACCGCTACTGATACTTCTGCTACTACTTATACTACTACTTGTAATATAACACTTACAAAAAAATTAAATGTTTTCACTTTTATAATTTTAATAAATCAAATATAATTAACACTCCAAGGAATAGATATGAGCATATGTGTATTAAAGTCACAATAAACTTTTATTTGTATTTCTTCAGTAGACTGCAAAGTATGTTCTGCCATTGGGAATGCATATAGTTTGACTAAGTTATTTATTGTAATTTCTGTTCGCTTTAGGCTTCACTTTAGATCAAATTTAGAACCAAAGATCTGAAAAAAGTCCTGTACCAGGCCTCTAAATATTTTCTTCGCTACTCTATAAATGTAAATTGTTAGGTGCAAAATAAGGGCATAGAGCCTAAGCCACATTAATCTAAAATAAAAACTAGATCAAATCTAGAGCCAAAGATCTGAAAAAAGTCCTGTACCAGGCCTCTAAATATTTTCTTCGCTACTCTATAAATGTAAATTGTTAGGTGCAAAATAAGGGCATAGAGCCTAAGCCACATTAATCTAAAATAAAAACTAGATCAAATCTAGAGCCAAAGATCTGAAAAAAGTCCTGTACCAGGCCTCTAAATATTTTCTTCGCTACTCTATAAATGTAAATTGTTAGGTGAAAAATAAGGGCATAGAGCCTAAGCCACATTAATCTAAAATAAAAACTAGATCAAATCTAGAGCCAAAGATCTGAAAAAAGTCCTGTACCAGGCCTCTAAATATTTTCTTCGCTACTCTATAAATGTAAATTGTTAGGTGAAAAATAAGGGCATAGAGCCTAAGCCACATTAATCTAAAATAAAAACTAGATCAAATCTAGAGCCAAAGATCTGAAAAAAGTCCTGTACCAGGCCTCTAAATATTTTCTTCGCTACTCTATAAATGTAAATTGTTAGGTGAAAAATAAGGGCATAGAGCCTAAGCCACATTAATCTAAAATAAAAACTAGATCAAATCTAGAGCCAAAGATCTGAAAAAAGTCCTGTACCAGGCCTCTAAATATTTTCTTCGCTACTCTATAAATGTAAATTGTTAGGTGAAAAATAAGGGCATAGAGCCTAAGCCACATTAATCTAAAATAAAAACTAGATCAAATCTAGAGCCAAAGATCTGAAAAAAGTCCTGTACCAGGCCTCTAAATATTTTCTTCGCTACTCTATAAATGTAAATTGTTAGGTGAAAAATAAGGGCATAGAGCCTAAGCCACATTAATCTAAAATAAAAACTAGATCAAATCTAGAGCCAAAGATCTGAAAAAAGTCCTGTACCAGGCCTCTAAATATTTTCTTCGCTACTCTATAAATGTAAATTGTTAGGTGAAAAATAAGGGCATAGAGCCTAAGCCACATTAATCTAAAATAAAAACTAGATCAAATCTAGAGCCAAAGATCTGAAAAAAGTCCTGTACCAGGCCTCTAAATATTTTCTTCGCTACTCTATAAATGTAAATTGTTAGGTGAAAAATAAGGGCATAGAGCCTAAGCCACATTAATCTAAAATAAAAACTAGATCAAATCTAGAGCCAAAGATCTGAAAAAAGTCCTGTACCAGGCCTCTAAATATTTTCTTCGCTACTCTATAAATGTAAATTGTTAGGTGAAAAATAAGGGCATAGAGCCTAAGCCACATTAATCTAAAATAAAAACTAGATCAAATCTAGAGCCAAAGATCTGAAAAAAGTCCTGTACCAGGCCTCTAAATATTTTCTTCGCTACTCTATAAATGTAAATTGTTAGGTGAAAAATAAGGGCATAGAGCCTAAGCCACATTAATCTAAAATAAAAACTAGATCAAATCTAGAGCCAAAGATCTGAAAAAAGTCCTGTACCAGGCCTCTAAATATTTTCTTCGCTACTCTATAAATGTAAATTGTTAGGTGAAAAATAAGGGCATAGAGCCTAAGCCACATTAATCTAAAATAAAAACTAGATCAAATCTAGAGCCAAAGATCTGAAAAAAGTCCTGTACCAGGCCTCTAAATATTTTCTTCGCTACTCTATAAATGTAAATTGTTAGGTGAAAAATAAGGGCATAGAGCCTAAGCCACATTAATCTAAAATAAAAACTAGATCAAATCTAGAGCCAAAGATCTGAAAAAAGTCCTGTACCAGGCCTCTAAATATTTTCTTCGCTACTCTATAAATGTAAATTGTTAGGTGAAAAATAAGGGCATAGAGCCTAAGCCACATTAATCTAAAATAAAAACTAGATCAAATCTAGAGCCAAAGATCTGAAAAAAGTCCTGTACCAGGCCTCTAAATATTTTCTTCGCTACTCTATAAATGTAAATTGTTAGGTGAAAAATAAGGGCATAGAGCCTAAGCCACATTAATCTAAAATAAAAACTAGATCAAATCTAGAGCCAAAGATCTGAAAAAAGTCCTGTACCAGGCCTCTAAATATTTTCTTCGCTACTCTATAAATGTAAATTGTTAGGTGAAAAATAAGGGCATAGAGCCTAAGCCACATTAATCTAAAATAAAAACTAGATCAAATCTAGAGCCACAGATCTGAAAAAAGTCCTGTACCAGGCCTCTAAATATTTTCTTCGCTACTCTATAAATGTAAATTGTTAGGTGCAAAATAAGGGCATAGAGCCTAAGCCACATTAATCTAAAATAAAAACTAGATCAAATCTAGAGCCACAGATCTGAAAAAAGTCCTGTACCAGGCCTCTAAATATTTTCTTCGCTACTCTATAAATGTAAATTGTTAGGTGCAAAATAAGGGCATAGAGCCTAAGCCACATTAATCTAAAATAAAAACTAGATCAAATCTAGAGCCACAGATCTGAAAAAAGTCCTGTACCAGGCCTCTAAATATTTTCTTCGCTACTCTATAAATGTAAATTGTTAGGTGAAAAATAAGGGCATAGAGCCTAAGCCACATTAATCTAAAATAAAAACTAGATCAAATCTAGAGCCACAGATCTGAAAAAAGTCCTGTACCAGGCCTCTAAATATTTTCTTCGCTACTCTATAAATGTAAATTGTTAGGTGCAAAATAAGGGCATAGAGCCTAAGCCACATTAATCTAAAATAAAAACTAGATCAAATCTAGAGCCACAGATCTGAAAAAAGTCCTGTACCAGGCCTCTAAATATTTTCTTCGCTACTCTATAAATGTAAATTGTTAGGTGAAAAATAAGGGCATAGAGCCTAAGCCACATTAATCTAAAATAAAAACTAGATCAAATCTAGAGCCAAAGATCTGAAAAAAGTCCTGTACCAGGCCTCTAAATATTTTCTTCGCTACTCTATAAATGTAAATTGTTAGGTGAAAAATAAGGGCATAGAGCCTAAGCCACATTAATCTAAAATAAAAACTAGATCAAATCTAGAGCCAAAGATCTGAAAAAAGTCCTGTACCAGGCCTCTAAATATTTTCTTCGCTACTCTATAAATGTAAATTGTTAGGTGAAAAATAAGGGCATAGAGCCTAAGCCACATTAATCTAAAATAAAAACTAGATCAAATCTAGAGCCAAAGATCTGAAAAAAGTCCTGTACCAGGCCTCTAAATATTTTCTTCGCTACTCTATAAATGTAAATTGTTAGGTGAAAAATAAGGGCATAGAGCCTAAGCCACATTAATCTAAAATAAAAACTAGATCAAATCTAGAGCCAAAGATCTGAAAAAAGTCCTGTACCAGGCCTCTAAATATTTTCTTCGCTACTCTATAAATGTAAATTGTTAGGTGAAAAATAAGGGCATAGAGCCTAAGCCACATTAATCTAAAATAAAAACTAGATCAAATCTAGAGCCAAAGATCTGAAAAAAGTCCTGTACCAGGCCTCTAAATATTTTCTTCGCTACTCTATAAATGTAAATTGTTAGGTGAAAAATAAGGGCATAGAGCCTAAGCCACATTAATCTAAAATAAAAACTAGATCAAATCTAGAGCCAAAGATCTGAAAAAAGTCCTGTACCAGGCCTCTAAATATTTTCTTCGCTACTCTATAAATGTAAATTGTTAGGTGCAAAATAAGGGCATAGAGCCTAAGCCACATTAATCTAAAATAAAAACTAGATCAAATCTAGAGCCACAGATCTGAAAAAAGTCCTGTACCAGGCCTCTAAATATTTTCTTCGCTACTCTATAAATGTAAATTGTTAGGTGCAAAATAAGGGCATAGAGCCTAAGCCACATTAATCTAAAATAAAAACTAGATCAAATCTAGAGCCACAGATCTGAAAAAAGTCCTGTACCAGGCCTCTAAATATTTTCTTCGCTACTCTATAAATGTAAATTGTTAGGTGCAAAATAAGGGCATAGAGCCTAAGCCACATTAATCTAAAATAAAAACTAGATCAAATCTAGAGCCACAGATCTGAAAAAAGTCCTGTACCAGGCCTCTAAATATTTTCTTCGCTACTCTATAAATGTAAATTGTTAGGTGCAAAATAAGGGCATAGAGCCTAAGCCACATTAATCTAAAATAAAAACTAGATCAAATCTAGAGCCACAGATCTGAAAAAAGTCCTGTACCAGGCCTCTAAATATTTTCTTCGCTACTCTATAAATGTAAATTGTTAGGTGCAAAATAAGGGCATAGAGCCTAAGCCACATTAATCTAAAATAAAAACTAGATCAAATCTAGAGCCACAGATCTGAAAAAAGTCCTGTACCAGGCCTCTAAATATTTTCTTCGCTACTCTATAAATGTAAATTGTTAGGTGCAAAATAAGGGCATAGAGCCTAAGCCACATTAATCTAAAATAAAAACTAGATCAAATCTAGAGCCAAAGATCTGAAAAAAGTCCTGTACCAGGCCTCTAAATATTTTCTTCGCTACTCTATAAATGTAAATTGTTAGGTGCAAAATAAGGGCATAGAGCCTAAGCCACATTAATCTAAAATAAAAACTAGATCAAATCTAGAGCCACAGATCTGAAAAAAGTCCTGTACCAGGCCTCTAAATATTTTCTTCGCTACTCTATAAATGTAAATTGTTAGGTGCAAAATAAGGGCATAGAGCCTAAGCCACATTAATCTAAAATAAAAACTAGATCAAATCTAGAGCCACAGATCTGAAAAAAGTCCTGTACCAGGCCTCTAAATATTTTCTTCGCTACTCTATAAATGTAAATTGTTAGGTGCAAAATAAGGGCATAGAGCCTAAGCCACATTAATCTAAAATAAAAACTAGATCAAATCTAGAGCCACAGATCTGAAAAAAGTCCTGTACCAGGCCTCTAAATATTTTCTTCGCTACTCTATAAATGTAAATTGTTAGGTGCAAAATAAGGGCATAGAGCCTAAGCCACATTAATCTAAAATAAAAACTAGATCAAATCTAGAGCCACAGATCTGAAAAAAAGTCCTGTACCAGGCCTCTAAATATTTTCTTCGCTACTCTATAAATGTAAATTGTTAGGTGCAAAATAAGGGCATAGAGCCTAAGCCACATTAATCTAAAATAAAAACTAGATCAAATCTAGAGCCACAGATCTGAAAAAAGTCCTGTACCAGGCCTCTAAATATTTTCTTCGCTACTCTATAAATGTAAATTGTTAGGTGCAAAATAAGGGCATAGAGCCTAAGCCACATTAATCTAAAATAAAAACTAGATCAAATCTAGAGCCACAGATCTGAAAAAAGTCCTGTACCAGGCCTCTAAATATTTTCTTCGCTACTCTATAAATGTAAATTCTTAGGTGCAAAATAAGGGCATAGAGCCTAAGCCACATTAATCAAAAATAAAAACTAGATCAAATCTAGAGCCACAGATCTGAAAAAAGTCCTGTACCAGGCCTCTAAATATTTTCTTCGCTACTCTATAAATGTAAATTGTTAGGTGCAAAATAAGGGCATAGAGCCTAAGCCACATTAATCTAAAATAAAAACTAGATCAAATCTAGAGCCACAGATCTGAAAAAAGTCCTGTACCAGGCCTCTAAATATTTTCTTCGCTACTCTATAAATGTAAATTGTTAGGTGCAAAATAAGGGCATAGAGCCTAAGCCAAATTAATCTAAAATAAAAACTAGATCAAATCTAGAGCCACAGATCTGAAAAAAGTCCTGTACCAGGCCTCTAAATATTTTCTTCGCTACTCTATAAATGTAAATTGTTAGGTGCAAAATAAGGGCATAGAGCCTAAGCCAAATTAATCTAAAATAAAAACTAGATCAAATCTAGAGCCACAGATCTGAAAAAAGTCCTGTACCAGGCCTCTAAATATTTTCTTCGCTACTCTATAAATGTAAATTGTTAGGTGCAAAATAAGGGCATAGAGCCTAAGCCAAATTAATCTAAAATAAAAACTAGATCAAATCTAGAGCCACAGATCTGAAAAAAGTCCTGTACCAGGCCTCTAAATATTTTCTTCGCTACTCTATAAATGTAAATTGTTAGGTGCAAAATAAGGGCATAGAGCCTAAGCCACATTAATCTAAAATAAAAACTAGATCAAATCTAGAGCCACAGATCTGAAAAAAGTCCTGTACCAGGCCTCTAAATATTTTCTTCGCTACTCTATAAATGTAAATTGTTAGGTGCAAAATAAGGGCATAGAGCCTAAGCCACATTAATCTAAAATAAAAACTAGATCAAATCTAGAGCCACAGATCTGAAAAAAGTCCTGTACCAGGCCTCTAAATATTTTCTTCGCTACTCTATAAATGTAAATTGTTAGGTGCAAAATAAGGGCATAGAGCCTAAGCCACATTAATCTAAAATAAAAACTAGATCAAATCTAGAGCCACAGATCTGAAAAAAGTCCTGTACCAGGCCTCTAAATATTTTCTTCGCTACTCTATAAATGTAAATTGTTAGGTGCAAAATAAGGGCATAGAGCCTAAGCCACATTAATCTAAAATAAAAACTAGATCAAATCTAGAGCCACAGATCTGAAAAAAGTCCTGTACCAGGCCTCTAAATATTTTCTTCGCTACTCTATAAATGTAAATTGTTAGGTGCAAAATAAGGGCATAGAGCCTAAGCCAAATTAATCTAAAATAAAAACTAGATCAAATCTAGAGCCACAGATCTGAAAAAAGTCCTGTACCAGGCCTCTAAATATTTTCTTCGCTACTCTATAAATGTAAATTGTTAGGTGCAAAATAAGGGCATAGAGCCTAAGCCAAATTAATCTAAAATAAAAACTAGATCAAATCTAGAGCCACAGATCTGAAAAAAGTCCTGTACCAGGCCTCTAAATATTTTCTTCGCTACTCTATAAATGTAAATTGTTATGTGCAAAATAAGGGCATAGAGCCTAAGCCAAATTAATCTAAAATAAAAACTAGATCAAATCTAGAGCCACAGATCTGAAAAAAGTCCTATACCAGGCCTCTAAATATTTTCTTCGCTACTCTATAAATGTAAATTGTTAGGTGCAAAATAAGGGCATAGAGCCTAAGCCACATTAATCTAAAATAAAAACTAGATCAAATCTAGAGCCACAGATCTGAAAAAAGTCCTGTACCAGGCCTCTAAACATTTTCTTCGCTACTCTATAAATGTAAATTGTTAGGTGCAAAATAAGGGTATAGAGCCTAAGCCACATTAATCAAAAATAAAAACTAGATCAAATCTAGAGCCACAGATCTGAAAAAAGTTCTGTACCAGGCCTCTAAATATTTTCTTCGCTACTCTATAAATGTAAATTGTTAGGTGCAAAATAAGGGCATAGAGCCTAAGCCACATTAATCTAAAATAAAAACTAGATCAAATCTAGAGCCACAGATCTGAAAAAATTCCTATACCAGGCCTCTAAATATTTTCTTCGCTATTCTATAAATGTAAATTGTTAGGTGCAAAATAAGGGCATAGAGCCTAAGCCACATTAATCTAAAATAAAAACTAGATCAAATCTAAAGCCAAAGATCTGAAAAAAGTCCTGTACCAGGCCTCTAAATATTTTCTTCGCTACTCTATAAATGTAAATTCTTAGGTGCAAAATAAGGGCATAGAGCCTAAGCCACATTAATCTAAAATAAAAACTAGATCAAATCTAGAGCCACAGATCTGAAAAAAGTCCTGTACCAGGCCTCTAAATATTTTCTTCGCTACTCTATAAATGTAAATTGTTAGGTTCAAAATAAGGGTATAGAGCCTAAGCCACATTAATCCAAAATAAAAACTAGATCAAATCTAGAGCCACAGATCTGAAAAAAGTCCTGTACCAGGCCTCTAAATATTTTCTCTACTATATTCTATACCTTGGCTACTATACAAATGTAAATTCTTAGGTGCAAAATAAGGGCATAGAGCCTAAGCCACATTAATCTAAAATAAAAACTAGACCAAATCTAGAGCCACAGATCTGAAAAAAGTCCTGTACCAGGCATCTAAATATTTTCTTCGCTACTCTATAAATGTAAATTGTTAGGTGCAAAATAAGGGCATAGAGCCTAAGCCACATTAAACTAAAATAAAAACTAGATCAAATCTAGAGCCACAGATCTGAAAAAAGTCCTGTACCAGGCCTCTAAATATTTTCTTCGCTACTCTATAAATGTAAATTGTTAGGTGCAAAATAAGGGCATAGAGCCTAAGCCACATTAATCTAAAATAAAAACTAGATCAAATCTAGAGCCACAGATCTGAAAAAAGTCCTGTACCAGGCCTCTAAATATTTTCTTCGCTACTCTATAAATGTAAATTGTTAGGTGCAAAATAAGGGCATAGAGCCTAAGCAACATTAATCTAAAATAAAAACTAGATCAAATCTAGAGCCACAGATCTGAAAAAATCCTGTACCAGGCCTCTAAATATTTTCTTCGCTACTCTATAAATGTAAATTGTTAGGTGCAAAATAAGGGCATAGAGCCCGAGCCACATTAAACTAAAATAAAAATTAGATCAAATCTAGAGCCACAGATCTGAAAAAAGTCCTGTACCAGGCCTCTAAATATTTTCTTCGCTACTCTATAATGTAAATTGCTAGGTGCAAAATAAGGGCACAGAGCCTAAGCCACATTAATCAAAAATAAAAACTAGATCAAATCTAGAGCCACAGATCTGAAAAAAGTCCTGTACCAGCC
The DNA here is from genome assembly GCF_032884065.1 of Artemia franciscana. Lineage (NCBI taxonomy): Eukaryota > Metazoa > Arthropoda > Branchiopoda > Anostraca > Artemiidae > Artemia > Artemia franciscana. The sequence continues at coordinate 48,707,480 of NC_088865.1, forward strand.
TCTAAATATTTTCTTCGCTACTCTATAAATGTAAATTGTTAGGTGCTAAATAAGGGCATAGAGCCCGAGCCACATTAACTAAAATAAAAACTAGATCAAATCTAGAGCCACAGATCTGAAAAAAGTCCTGTACCATTCCTCTAAATATTTTCTTCGCTACTCTATAAATGTAAATTGTTAGGTGTAAAATAAGGGCATAGAGCCTAAGCCACATTAATCTAAAATAAAAACTAGATCAAATCTAGAGCCACCGATCTGAAAAAAGTCCTGTACCAGGCCTCTAAATATTTTCTTCGCTACTCTATAAATGTAAATTGTTAGGTGCAAAATAAGGGCATAGAGCCTAAGCCACATTAATCTAAAATAAAAACTAGATCAAATCTAGTGCCACAGATCTGAAAAAAAAATCCTGTACCAGGCCTCTAAATATTTTCTTCGCTACTCTATAAATGTAAATTGTAGGTGCAAAATAAGGGCATAGAGCCTAAGCCACATTTATCTAAAATAAAAACTAGATCAAATCTAGTGCCACAGATCTGAAAAAAAAGTCCTGTGCCAGGCCTCTAAATATTTTCTTCGCTACTCTATAAATGTAAATTGTTAGGTGCAAAATAAGGGCATAGAGCCTAAGCCACATAATCTAAAATAAAAACTAGATCAAATCTAGAGCCACCGATCTGAAAAAAGTCCTGTACCAGGCCTCTAAATATTTTCTTCGCTACTCTATAAATGTAAATTGTTAGGTGCAAAATAAGGGCATAGAGCCTAAGCCACATTAATCTAAAATAAAAACTAGATCAAATCTAGAGCCACCGATCTGAAAAAAGTCCTGTACCAGGCCTCTAAATATTTTCTTTGCTACTCTATAAATGTAAATTGTTAGGTGCAAAATAAGGGCATAGAGCCTAAGCCACATTAATCAAAAATAAAAACTAGATCAAATCTAGAGCCACAGATTTGAAAAAAGTCCTGTACCAGGCCTCTAAATATTTTCTTCGCTACTCTAAAAATGTAAATTGTTAGGTGCTAAATAAGGGCATAGAGCCCGAGCCACATTAAACTAAAATAAAAACTATATCAAATCTAGAGCCACAGATCTGAAAAAAATCCTGTACCAGGCCTCTAAATATTTTCTTCGCTACACTATAAATGTAAATTTTTAGGTGCAAAATAAGGGCATAGAGCCTAAGCCACATTAATCTAAAATAAAAACTAGATCAAATCTAGAGCCACAGATCTGAAAAAAGTCCTGTACCATTCCTCTAAATATTTTCTTCGCTACTCTATAAATGTAAATTGTTAGGTGCAAAATAAGGGCATAGAGCCTAAGCCACATTAATCCAAAATAAAAACTAGATCAAATCTAGAGCCACCGATCTGAAAAAAGTCCTATACCAGGCCTCTAAATATTTAATCCGCTACCATATAAATGTAAATTGTTAGGTGCAAAATAAGGGCATAGGGCCTAAGCCACATTAATCTAAAATAAAAACTAGATCAAATCTAGAGCCACCGATTTGAAAAAAGTCCTTTACCAGGCCTCTAAATATTTTCTTCGCTACTCTATAAATGTAAATTGTTAGGTGCAAAATAATGGCATAGAGCCTAAGCCACATTAATCTAAAATAAAAACTAGATCAAATCTAGTGCCACAGATCTGAAAAAAAAATCCTGTACCAGGCCTCTAAATATTTAATCCGCTACCCTATAAATGTAAATTGTTAGGTGCAAAATAAGGGCATAGAGCCCGAGCCACATTAAACTAAAATGAAAATTAGATCAAATCTAGAGCCACAGATCTGTAAAAAGTCCTGTACCAGGCCTCTAAATATTTTCTTCGCTACTCTATAACTGTAAATTGCTAGGTGCAAAATAAGGGCATAGAGCCTAAGCCACATTAATCAAAAATAAAAACTAGATCAAATCTAGAGCCACAGATTTGAAAAAAGTCCTGTACCAAGCCTCTAAATATTTTCTTCGCTACTCTATAAATGTAAATTGTTAGGTGCTAAATAAGGGCATAGAGCCCGAGCCACATTAAACTAAAATAAAAACTATATCAAATCTAGAGCCACAGATCTGAAAAAATTCCTGTACCATTCCTCTAAATATTTTCTTCGCTACTCTATAAATGTAAATTGTTAGGTGCAAAATAAGGGCATAGAGCCTAAGCCACATTAATCTAAAATAAAAACTAGATCAAATCTAGAGCCACCGATCTGAAAAAAGTCCTGTACCAGGCCTCTAAATATTTTCTTCGCTACTCTATAAATGTAAATTTTTAGGTGCAAAATAAGGGCATAGAGCCTAAGCCACATTAATCTAAAATAAAAACTAGATCAAATCTAGTGCCCCAGATCTAAAAAAAAAATCCTGTACCAGGCCTCTAAATATTTTCTTCGCTACTCTATAAATGTAAATTGTTAGGTGCAAAATAAGGGCATAGAGCCTAAGCCACAATAATCTAAAATAAAAACTAGATCAAATCTAGAGCCACCGATCTGAAAAAAGTCCTGTACCAGGCCTCTAAATATTTTCTTCGCTACTCTATAAATGTAAATTGTTAGGTGCAAAATAAGGGCATAGAGCCTAAGCCACATTAATCTAAAATAAAAACTAGATCAAATCTAGAGCCACCGATCTGAAAAAAGTCCTGTACCAGGCCTCTAAATATTTTCTTCGCTACTCTATAAATTTAAATTGTTAGGTGCAAAATAAGGGCATAGAGCCTAAGCCACATTAATCTAAAATAAAAACTAGATCAAATCTAGTGCCACAGATCTGAAAAAAAATCCTGTACCAGGCCTTTAAATATTTTCTTCGCTACTCTATAAATGTAAATTGTTAGGTGCAAAATAAGGGCATAGAGCCTAAGCCACATTAATCTAAAATAAAAACTAGATCAAATCTAGTGCCACCGATCTGAAAAAAATCCTGTACCAGGCCTCTAAATATTTTCTTCGCTACTCTATAAATGTAAATTGTTAGGTGCAAAATAAGGGCATAGAGCCTAAGCCACATTAATCTAAAATAAAAACTAGATCAAATCTAGTGCCACAGATCTGAAAAAAAAAACCTGTACCAGGCCTCTAAATGATTAATCCGCTACCCTATAAATGTAAATTGTTAGGTGCAAAATAAGGGCATAGAGCCGAGCCACATTAATCTAAAATAAAAACTAGATCAAATCTAGTGCCACAGATCTGAAAAAAAATCCTGTACCAGGCCTCTAAATATTTTCTTCGCTACTCTATAAATATAAATTGTTAGGTGCAAAATAGGGGCATAGAGCCTAAGCCACATTAATCTAAAGTAAAAACTAGATCAAATCTAGTGCCACAGATCTGAAAAAAAAAAACCTGTACCAGGCCTCTAAATGATTAATCCGCTACCCTATAAATGTAAATTGTTAGGTGCAAAATAAGGGCATAGAGCCTAAGCCACATTAATCTAAAATAAAAACTAGATCAAATCTAGTGCCACAGATCTGAAAAAAAATCCTGTACCAGGCCTCTAAATATTTTCTTCGCTACTCTATAAATGTAAATTGTTAGGTGCAAAATAAGGGCATAGAGCCTAAGCCACATTAATCTAAAATAAAAACTAGATCAAATCTAGAGCCACCGATCTGAAAAAAGTCCTGTACCAGGCCTCTAAATATTTTCTTCGCTACTCTATAAATGTAAATTGTTAGGTGCAAAATAAGGGCATAGAGCCTAAGCCACATTAATCTAAAATAAAAACTAGATCAAATCTAGTGCCACAGATCTGAAAAAAAAAACCTGTACCAGGCCTCTAAATGATTAATCCGCTACCCTATAAATGTAAATTGTTAGGTGCAAAATAAGGGCATAGAGCCGAGCCACATTGATCTAAACTAAAAAATCTAGATCAAATCTAAAACCACAGATCTAAAAAACCAGGCATCTAAATATTTTCTCCGCTACTCCATAAACGTAAATTGTTAGATGCAAAATAAGGGCATAGAGCCCAACCCACATTAATCTAAAATAAAAACTACATCAAATCTAAAACCACAGATCTAAAAAAAAATCCTGTACCAGGCCTCTAAATATTCCCCGCTACCCTATAAATGTAAATTGTTGCGCAAAATAGGGGTATAGGGTCCGAGCCAATTTAATTTAAATTAAAAACTACATCAAAACGAAAACCACAAGTATAAAAAAAAATGCTGTATCAGGCTACCCTGTAAATGTATATTGTTATGTGCAAAATAAGGGCATAGAGCCCAAAATAAGGGCAAAATAAGAACATAGACATTACTGTCAGATCTAAAAAAAATATAGCCTGAAAAAGGGCAAGATTCATGAATGCAGGGCTTTCAAGGTCAGGAATTGTTAATTGTTCCGTTATTTTAGCTACATAACTTTGATACAGTTTGATTAAAATAAAGCTGGTGACAAATAAAACTGAATTTGGAAGTCAAAAATTTAAATTAAAGCAGAGAATCTTTAAAGAATTTTTAAGATGGTAAAAACATGATTGAAGAAAATCTAAATTAGTCGGAGTTCCTAAGCACATTTATTTTTTTTCTGTCACGACAAAAAAAAATATACGATAAATTCAAGGATACAATTGAAACAAGGTGACTTCTTTAAAACAATACTATCTATACACGCTAGGGAAAAAGGGAAAATTTTGGATTCAGCATAAAAAAAAGTGTCTCTAAAAAATTTGTAACGATTGAATATATAATTTTCACTCAACACACGACTAGATTGGAATTTAAAAAAGTGACCTTGTTGCATTTAGGGGACAAGCTAAGCTTTTTTGGCCTTAAGAACACGTATATGATGCTTACCATTTTTAACAGAAAATTTCAAGCATAGCTAAAATTTACTAATATATTTTTTTCTGTTATGCACACTCTTCACATGGGTATTATTAGTCTTGTGTCTTGAAATTCGGTTATTCAACCAAATAAACTTCAAATAAATTATAAACAAAATTTTGTGGCTGTCAAAGTTATTCTGGTCCCAATTTTTATTCTAGCATACGAATATTTATTAGAAAACCTTCTTAAAAAATATATTGCTTTTTTCTGAAAAGTCTAGTTTCACGACAAACAAATTGCACCAAAAGTATTAGGCAACAACCGTGGACATTGGGAAAACTTAGAAGTGCCTTTGAGAGTATAGAGAGGGCAATAGTCCCCGCTAGATTTTGAAAAGGTATTGCTGGTGTTTTTTAAAGAAAACTTGAGAAAATACTTAACGTTCCTGCATGCATTTTGTGAATTGGAATTCAGCCTAAGAAGCAGCATCGAAAGTAAAAAATAATCCACTGAGTTTCCCAGCCTTATTATAGCAGTTTTTGGGATACTACCCAAATATAAGGTGGTCAGATCTTGTTTGGTTGTGGTTGAAAAACGGAAGTGGCCTTTTTTGGTTTACTTTGAGACTTTTAACCAATATACGTAGTTTTTGTAGCTTTTCTCATTTTGGATTAAGGATTTCTTACTCACACCCCCCTAGAACCCTGAGAGCACCTTTGACTATTAAAATATAGTAAAGTCCTCAAGTAAATTATAAGTAGCAAAGTTTACAAACCCTCAAAGTTAAGAGGAGTTTTTGTAAATTAAGTGAACTGATTGAAACCTCAATAAATTAAACCTCATAAAGATAGGTCAGATAGGTAGAGAGAAAAAAAATTGTAGACTATAGTGGTAATGGAAGGCAAAGATAATGTTTCTGATACCAATAGCATTTTTTTTTTATTGAGATTATGTATGATCAGTTAAAGCTTAGAAAACTTAGAACAGTGAAAGTATGGTTTAGGAAAACTGTGTGAAAAATATATGAAGGTAAAAAAATTATTTTCTGTAAAATGAAAAGGAAGAAGAAACAAGGAAAGGACCAAACTCTACGGCATAAAAGAAAGGTACAAAAGAAAAATTTTAAAATATGTATTGTAAAAGGATTTTGCATATTTTTTAATTCTATAGAGTCTATTTACTTAAAAAAAGAGGAATTTAAATCAAGAAATTTTAAAAGAAGAAAAATATGTTATTCTAACTAATTTTCTTTCTAATTTAGGTTCAAAATATTTACCTTGATTTTCAGAACATTGATTAATTTATACAAACGACGAAGAAGACCATATTTCCAAAAGACTGTCATTACTAAAATCTAATATGAAAATATTTATCGAGCCGTTTTTCAATACTAGCAACGAAAAAATAGCAATAGGAACAATAGTGTCTCCTTAATTTTACATTATTGGCAATAAATGTCATATCTAACTGTTACCGTTGCAGTATTATTAGAAAATATTCAAGGCTATTAATTATTAGTTAGCAAAGAAACAATGAATGTAAGCGAATATGAAATATGTTTTGTCCTAGGTTTTATCTTACGGCATAACCAAGGTTATTGGCTGTTTAATAGTTCCCTAGGATATGGTGCAAAATAGTTTTAATAGCAAAATGTTACTGTTTAATTTATTGTGATAGGATTATGGAACATGATTTCGAATAGCAGTCGTGCAATTAATTGGTTTCCTCTTTTAATCTGATCTAAGGGTAAGTTACGTTATACCTTTAAGTTTAAGAAAATTAAATGTGATAGAGCAAAATAACATTAAAAAATTAGCCCAAATTTTTCTGTTTTACGGGAGTTGCAATTTTAGCCCTTCTAAACAGGAGAAAATTTAATTTTCTTAACTCTGTTATCTGACAGAATTGTGGAGCCAATTTAAAACCTAATTTTAAAAATTAGTCTTTCTCTCTCTTTCTCTGTACATTATCGTTACATTGGACTGAATACTCAAGAATTAGATTAAACAGTTCGTGGTAACGGACTGTAGTAAGGAGCGACCCAGCTCAATAGCAACCGACACTCTAAAACAAGGAATTTTCATACCAATAGTTACATCAAAAGAATATAATTTTTATTCTGATTTTAAATATGTAAGTTTCATCAAGTTTAGTCATACTCATCAAAAGTTAAGAGCCTGGGAAAACTTGCCTTATTTTAGAAAATAGGGGGAAACACCCCCTAAAAGTCAGAGAACTTGAACGCTCATCAGATTCATGCCATCAGATTCAGCGTATCAGAGAATCATGTTACCAATCAAAAGTTACGAGCCTGGGAAAATTTCCCTGATTTTTGACATAGCAGCAAATACCCACATAAATTGAAGGAATCAAACAGTTCGTGGTAACGAACTGTAGTAAGGAACGACCCGGCTCAATAGTAACCAAAACTCTAAAAAATTGAATTTCGATATCAATAGCTACATCAAAAGAATCGCATTTTAATGCTGATTTTAAATATATAAGTTTTAACAAGTTTAGTGTTACCCATCAAAAGTTACGAGCCTGAGAAAATTTGCCTTATTTAGGAAAATAGGGGGAAACACCCCCTAAAAGTCGTAGGATCTTAACGAAAATGACACCATCAGATTCAGCGTATTAGAGAACCCTACTGTAGAAGTTTCAAGCTCTTATCTACAAAAATGTGGAATTTTCTATTTTTTGCCAAAAGACAAATCACGGGTGCGTGTTTATTTGTTTGTTTTTTTTTTTTTTTTTTTTTTTTTTTCTTTTCCCCAGGGGTCATCGTATCGACCAAGTGGTCCTAGAATGTTGCAAGAGGGCTCATTCTAACGGAAATGAAAAGTTCTAGTGCCCTTTTTAAGTGACCAAAAAAATTGGAGGGCATCTAGGCCCCCTCCCACGCTCATTTTTTTCCCAAAGTCAACGGATCAAAATTTTGAGATAGCCATTTTGTTCAACATAGTCGAAAACCATAAAAACTATGTCTTTGGGGATGACTTACTCCCCCACAATCCCTGGGGGAGGGGCTGCAAGTTACAAACTTTGACCAGTGTTTACATATAGTAATGGTTATTGGGAAGTGTACAGACGTTTTCAGGGGGATTTTATTTTGCTTGGGGGTGGGGCTGAGGAGAGGGGGCTATGTTGGAGGATCTTTCCTTGGAGGAATCTGTCATGGGGAAAGAAAAATTCAATGAAAAGGGCGCAGGATTCTCAAGCATTACTATAAGAAAACAATGAAAAATAAACATGAAAACATTTTTTCAAATGAAAGGAAGAAGTAGCATTGAAACTTAAAACGAACAGAGATTATTCCGCATATGAGGGGTTCTAAAAATACTTTAGCATAAAGAGTGAGGTATTTAGGAGGAGATAAATACCTTGCTCTTTATGCTAAAGTATTTTTAGTAATTTAAACTATTTATTCTACGGCCTTTCTGATTCAGGGGTCATTCTTAAAGAATTGGGACAAAACTTACGATTTAGTGTAAAGAGCGAGGTATTAACGAGGGTACAAACCCCCTCGTATACATATTAAAAATATAAGGTTATGAAAGTTTGTTACGTAAGTTAATTGTTAAGTTACGTATATTTTTTACTAATAAAAACGTTCGTTAAATATTAAAAGTTCTAGTTGCCTTTTTAAGTAACCGAAAAATTGGAGGGCAACTAGGCCTCCTTCTCCACCCCTTATTTCTCAAAATCGTCTGATCAAAACTAAGAGAAAGCCATTTAGCAAAGAAAAAAGAATTATTATACAAATTTCATTTTAATAATTTATGTGCAGAGAGCCAAAACCAAACATGCATTAATTCAAAAACGTTCAGAAATTAAATAAAAAAAAAATAATTTTTTTTAGTTGAAAGTAAGGAGTGACATTAAAACTTAAAACGAACAGAAATTACTCCGTATATGAAATGAGTTGTCCCCTCCGCAATCCCTCGCTCTTTACGCTAAAGTTTGACTCTTTGCCACAATTCTACTTTTTAAAAAAAATTAAAAGCTTTAGCGTAAAGAGCGAGGGATTGCGGAGGGGACAACTCATTTCATATACGGAGTAATTTCTGTTCGTTTTAAGTTTTAATGTCGCTCCTTACTTTCAGCTAAAAAAAATTATTTTTTTTTTATTTAATCTTAATTAAGATCATGCCATCATATTCGGCGTACCGGATAACCTTACTGTAGAAGTGTGAAACTCCTATTCACAAAAATTTGGAATTTTGTATTTTTTGCCATAAGACAAATCACGGATGCGTGTTTATTTGCTTTTTTCAGGGGTGATTGTTTCGACCCAGTGGTCTTAGAATGTCGCGAGAGGACTCATTCTAAAAGAAACTAAAAGTTCTAGTGCCCTTTTAAGTGACCGAAAATTGGAGGGCACCTAGGCCCCCTCCCATGCTCATTTTTCTCCCTAAGTCACCGGATCAAAATTGTGAGATAACCATTTTATTCAACATAGTCGAAAATCCTATAAATTATGTCTTTTGCGAAGACCTAATCACCCAGAGTCTCCGGGGAGGGGCTGCAATTTACAAACTTTGACCATTGTTTACATATAGCAATGGTTATTGGGAAATGTACAGAAGTTTTCAGGGGGACTTTTTTTACGTTGAAGGGGGTGGGGGGTTTGGCGGAAGGGGTTTACGTCGGATGATCTTTCCAGGAAGGAATTTATCATAAAGGAAGAGAATTTCCATTAAGGGGGCGCAAGATTTTCCGGCATTTAAAAAAAAAAATAATGACAAAATAAATAAAAAAAAGTCTTTTCAGCTTGAAGTAAGGAGCAGCATTGAAACCTAAAACGAACAGATATTATTACGTATATAAGGTGGGTTGTCTCCTCCGCAATACCTCGCTCTTTACAATAAAGTATATTTAGCAATTTCAACTATTTATTCTACGACCTTAGTGATTCAAGGGTCTTTCTTAAGGAATTGTAACAAAATTCAAGCTCTAGTGTAAAAAGTTAGGTATTGACGAGGGGACGAATGACCTCAGATACGCAATAAAAATATACAAATATAGAAGTTCGTTAAGTAAGTTAATTCGTAAGTTACGTATATTTATCTATATATATAAAAATAAGTTGTCTGTGTGTGGATCTGTGGATCAGGTGACGTCACCTGAAAAAACTGGATCAGGTGACAAAACTGAAAACTGAAAAAACTAAAAAAAGGCAAAAACTAAAAAAAAAACTAAAAACTAATAAAAAAAATAAAAAAGCTAAAAAACTAAAAAAACTAAAAAAAGGCAAAAACTACAAAAAAAACTAAAAACTAATAAAAAAGCAAAAAAACTAAAAAAACTAAAAAAAGGCAAAAACTACAAAAAAAAACTAAAAACTAATAAAAAAAATAAAAAAGCTAAAAAACTAAAAAAACTAAAAAAACTAAAAAAGGTAAAAAACTAAAAAAACTAAAAACTAAAAAAAACTAAAAAAAAGGAAAAAACTGAAAAATAAGCTAAAATAAAGGTAAAAACCAATAAAAAACTAAAAAAAAAACTGAAAAAACTAAAAAAAGGCAAAAACTACAAAAAAAACTAAAAACTAATAAAAAAAAGTAAAAAAGCTAAAAAACTAAAAAACTAAAAAACTAAAAAAAGGTAAAAAACTAAAAAAAATAAAAAATAAAAAAAAATAAAAAAAAGAAAAAACTGAAAAATAAGCTAAAATAAAGGTAAAAACCAATAAAAAACTAAAAAGAAAAAAAGGAAAAAACTAAAAAAAATTTTCATCTAAAAAACTAAAAAAAAACTAAAAAAGGTAAAAACTAAAAGAACTAAAAAAGAAAAAAATAAATGACGACACTCAAAGAGAAAGCGACCAGGACAAAAGGAATGTTCGATTAGCAATCAACAAAGCACCGGGACACAGGGAGTATAAATGACGACCAGGACATAAGTAAAAAAAAAAACTAACAAAACTAAAAAGAAGGTAAAAACTACAAAAAAACTAAAAAGAAAAAAACTAAAAAAGGCAAAAACTACAAAAAAAACTAAAAACTAATAAAAAAGCTAAAAAACTAAAAAAACTAAAAAAAGGCAAAAACTACAAAAAAAACTAAAAACTAATAAAAAAAATAAAAAAGCTAAAAAACTAAAAAAACTAAAAAAACTAAAAAAAGTTAAAAAACTAAAAAAACTAAAAACTAAAAAAAAACTAAAAAAAAGGAAAAAACTGAAAAATAAGCTAAAATAAAGGTAAAGACCAATAAAAAACTAAAAAAAACTGAAAAAACTAAAAAAAGGCAAAAACTACAAAAAAAACTAAAAACTAATAAAAAAAAGTAAAAAAGCTAAAAAACTAAAAAAACTAAAAAAAGGTAAAAAAAACTAAAAAAAGGAAAAAACTGAAAAATAAGCTAAAATAAAGGTAAAAACCAATAAAAAACTAAAAAAAAAACTGAAAAAACTAAAAAAAGGCAAAAACTACAAAAAAAACTAAAAACTAATAAAAAAAAGTAAAAAAGCTAAAAAACTAAAAAACTAAAAAACTAAAAAAAGGTAAAAAACTAAAAAAAATAAAAAATAAAAAAAAATAAAAAAAGAAAAAACTGAAAAATAAGCTAAAATAAAGGTAAAAACCAATAAAAAACTAAAAAGAAAAAAAGGAAAAAACTAAAAAAAATTTTCATCTAAAAAACTAAAAAAAACTAAAAAAGGTAAAAACTAAAAGAACTAAAAAAGAAAAAAATAAATGACAACACTCAAAGAGAAAGCGACCAGGACAAAAGGAATGTTCGATTAGCAATCAACAAAGCACCGGGACACAGGGAGTATAAATGACGACCAGGACATAAGTAAAAAAAAAAACTAACAAAACTAAAAAGAAGGTAAAAACTACAAAAAAACTAAAAAGAAAAAAACTAAAAAAGGCAAAAACTACAAAAAAAACTAAAAACTAATAAAAAAGCTAAAAAACTAAAAAAACTAAAAAAAGGCAAAAACTACAAAAAAAACTAAAAACTAATAAAAAAAATAAAAAAGCTAAAAAACTAAAAAAACTAAAAAAACTAAAAAAAGGTAAAAAACTAAAAAAACTAAAAACTAAAAAAAAACTAAAAAAAAGGAAAAAACTGAAAAATAAGCTAAAATAAAGGTAAAGACCAATAAAAAACTAAAAAAAACTGAAAAAACTAAAAAAAGGCAAAAACTACAAAAAAAACTAAAAACTAATAAAAAAAAGTAAAAAAGCTAAAAAACTAAAAAAACTAAAAAAAGGTAAAAAAAACTAAAAAAAATAAAAAATAAAAAAAACTAAAAAAAAGGAAAAAACTGAAAAATAAGCTAAAATAAAGGTAAAAACCAATAAAAAACTAAAAAGAAAAAAAGGAAAAAACTAAAAAAAATTTTCATCTAAAAAACTAAAAAAAAACTAAAAAAGGTAAAAACTAAAAGAACTAAAAAAGAAAAAAATAAATGACGACACTCAAAGAGAAAGCGACCAGGACAAAAGGAATGTTCGATTAGCAATCAACAAAGCACCGGGACACAGGGAGTATAAATGACGACCAGGACATAAGTAAAAAAAAAACTAACAAAACTAAAAAGAAGGTAAAAACTACAAAAAAACTAAAAAGAAAAAAAAACTAAAAACTAATAAAAAAACTAAAAAATCTAAAAATCTAAATAAACTAAAAAAGAAAAAAAAAAGGAAAAAAATAAAGGAGAAAAACAAAACTAAAAAACGAATGTATATACAGACCCGGACACCGGGATACAAATGACGACCGGGACACAGGGAATATAAATGACGACCGGGACACAGGGACACAACTACAACGGGGACACCGGGGGAAACAGGGGGATATAAATGACGACCGGGACACCGGGACAGGGAATGGTCGATTAGCAATCACCATCAACAAAGCTCAAGGGCAATCATTAGAATCATGAGGTATAGATCTGAATACAGATTGTTTTCCCATGGACCATTATATGTTGCATGTTCAAGAGTCGGTAAACCTGACAATCTATTTATATGCAAAGACAATGGGACAGCAAAGAATGTTGTATATTCGCAAGTTTTACGTAGTTAAAACCATATATATATATATATATATATATATATATATATATATATATATATATATATATATATATATATATATATATATATATATATATATATATATATATATATATATATATATATATATATATATATATATATATATTCACAGGTGGGACATAGGGACACAACTACAATGGCGCGTAACTATTATGGCGCGTAACGACTTACGCGCGCGGGGGGGGCTTGGGGGGGGGGCGCGAAGCGCCCTTGGAGGACAACTAGGCCTCCTCCCCCACCTTTTTTATTAAAATTGTCCGACCAAAATTTATGAGAAAGCTCGTTACGCAAAAACTTCGCTCTTTACGCTAAAGTTTTTTATTGTTTTAAAAAGTAGAGTTGTGAGAAAGAGTCAAACTATAGAGTAAAGAGCGCGGCGTTGAGGAAGGGCCAACCCATTTCATATGCGGTCTAATTTCTGCTCGTTTTTAGTTTTAATGTCACTCACTCCTTGCTTACAGTTAAATAAACTTTTTTTTTATTTAAAATGCCAAAAAGCAGAGCATATAGATAAATATTTGATATATCTGTGCTAGTTTTTTTAATTGGCCTTATTTCTGAAGATTAACCTAGCCTTAGTATTTTAACCTAGGCTAAATAAAAAATGATTTAAAAATAAAACAATTTCTGTCCTTCTGAAAAATTTTGAAGTGGAACCAAACAAGGTTAGATATTTAATTGAAGTCCCGGTAAAATTCTAGTTAATTGACTTCTTGCTATCTCAGAAAGGGTTTAGGTTAGGAAAATGAAACTTTCAGGGACTAAAGTGAGTCCCGGGAAGGTATTTTGAAGCAACTACCACCACTCCTTCTCCCTCGAGGGCCCTGGCCTTTGATGACCTTTAAAAATATGTGTGTTATAAAAGTAAAATCTGGCAAAACAGATCTACTGCTTAATTGAAGTACAACAAAATTGTTTTCAGCTTCATAACTTTGCTCAATTCCATTTTATAAGGTTTTAGAGATATGCAAATACATTTCCTAAATTTTGAAAAAAAAACATTGATATGGCTCAAAATTCTACTCAAATAACAGGAACTGAATTTTCAGAACTAAAGGCAGAGAAAAAGAAACTAGAAACTGAAAATTAAGGTAAAATGTTATTTTGTCAAAATTTCAATAGGTATAGACCTGTCATGTAGGCAAATTTCAGGGCCCTCTAGAGGGAGAAGGAGTGGAGGTGGGTACTTTAAAATACCTTCCCGGGATATACTTTAGCCTGTAGATCCATCCCTGAAAGTTTTATTTTCCTACCCTAAACCCTTTCTGAGATAGCAAGAAGTCAATTAACTAGAATTTTACCGAAGTCCCTCTTATAGCAATCCCTCTTATAGCAAACCAAACCTAATTGAAGTCCCTCTTATAGCAAACCAAAATAAGATGGTTTTTCATTTACTACTTTTTCTAGTTAACGCTGGATTGTCAGTGATGCTAATGGTTCCCTATTTCCTTTAAACCGACGTTAACCGTCCAAAACCTCTAATCAGTATATTATACTCTTTCCACAACCTCACAATGACACCACTTCTCAGTCGTACTTTCAAAGAATAAAAATCAAGTTTTCTGTTCATGCTTTAAAAATTCTTCACGTAGAGGGGTATAATAAGTAATTTTGTATCTGGCATGTTTAGATACAAAATTTGTATCTGAACAAAAAAGCCAATCAGTTTCTTTGATTGGACTTTAATATAATTGTAGGGTGCGGTTCAAGCACCTACACTGGAATCTTTAAATAACTTTAAGTTGATGATTTTTTAATAAAAAGTGCAAAGGAATTTTAGAAGACTTTTACCCTTATATTGCAGTTTCTAGGACTACTCTTCCCGTACGACACTTCCAGGGGACCTACATATCTGGGTGATATTCTTTGATTAAGAGCATAAATAAAATAAAGCTTTTCAGTAAATATGGGCTAAAGCTATATAATATAATTTGTTGTAATTGTTGGGGGGTGCCATCAAGCGTTAGTCTAGCAGCAAATCAGATATTTAATTGAACCTAGGTGATGATGGTTATTTCTCCATATTTACCATCTAGCCCTGTTCTCAAGAGCCTGGGTGTTACTAGGGCAAATGAGACAGGAGGGCCTTCTATGTGGCACTTTTCAGCACTAGGTAAACGCTTTTTCGCTTATGGTGACCACCAGACCAAAGCAGTGTGCGGCCTTCCCCAATTTACTCCTCATCATCACCAGAAACATGTGTGTCAGTGATTCCAGCAATTGTAACTTTATATTTCTTTAATTCTTTGGCTAATAGAAGCTTTGAACCGGGTTTGTTAAGTGTCATAACATTCCAGATGGTCACATTGATGATGCCATGGTTAATGATAATCAGATGGAATCGTCCTTGAGCGGTCCGGGGTCGAGAAGGGTTGTGAGATGATATATCCGAGGCTGAATTTCTGGTTCTATTCGTAGCGATAGAAATTTCAGGAGGAGAGCTGCCAACCCAATCGTCCCAAGGTACATTTGGTTCTCCGGTGGATAGTCAGATATCCAGAGGCACGTTGAGGTCGTTTTTCGTGCGCTAATTTGCATGGGAACTAACTCCGGGTGAGTACCATTACCTCCAAAAGTACCGCCGTGAATTTAGGAATAAAAATAACAGGCCAAAATAGGATTATCAAGAATGAATCGTGGTAGTGGGATCCCGAAGGCTCCCTACTATAATCTTTTTTCTTTGTTGACGAGTCATAACTGTTGAATAGCTAGAGTTATGTACTATAATATTATAGCTGAGTTCTATTTGTGTGCTCTCTTAGAGACTCATTGACCTGTGAAGAAAGAATAGACAAAAGGTATGCTTCGCTCTGCTTGAGAAACAGGAAAATACTGCAAACATACCACAGCGATTTACGGAGCGTTCAACCCCAACCACGATTGGAGGAAGTAAACCTACTAATTGCAGCATATTTTCGTGACTACTGATAATTCCTCTTGAACGTCATTCGGAGATCTGGGAGGATCAAGTGTATAAGGTCAATGATAATTTGAATAAGAAGTGTCCAGAAATTTGATGAAACTTAGTATTTTTGGGGGCAGAACCCCCTCCCAATTCCTGTTCAATCGATCCCTTAAGTCAACGTATTTATCTAGCTATAATTCATCACCTAGAATTTTTACAAAAGACATGGACTCTTACAATGCAGTTTATCGGACCACTCTTTCCATGTGTTACTTGAGAGGACACTTCCAGTAGACTATAGCCCCAAAGTAGACGAGTCACTATATATTTAAAAGATTATATTTTAAGGATTGAACCATACATTTCAATGAATGGTAAGAAATGAGTGATAAATGTTTACGGGTTAAATATTTGGATTCTTCGGGGAAACTCCCTAGAATGTCTTTTCCGTATTACAAATCGCTTGCCATTGCCTCGGCTTAATTTATATATTTTCTCCTCCAAAGGATATATCACTCCATTTTTCTTCCTCTCAACTAGTTTTAAAAGGAAAATTTAAATCCTCTTTTCTTTTTTTTAATTTATCCCATCTCATTTTCCATGACCTCATGGGAAATGAATGAGGGAACGGCAAATTAAGGTAATGCGGATTAAGATGCCACCAATCTAATATGTATGAAAATAGAGTATATTTGAAATTAAAATTTAAAAGTAAAAATAGCTGCAATAAAAAATGGTGACGCAACATAGGGTAGGGATAAACGGATTGGCAGGTTTTAAAACAAGTTTTGAAAAAAAAACTTACTTTTTCATTTATGTGCACTTAAATTTTACAAACTTTACAGATCTTTTACAATAACTTAGGACCCCTGACCCCTCCTCAGTTGTGTTATCAGCATAGAGAGAACTAGTTGACAATGTCTTTAGTCTTCATCAAGCGTCCTTGTCAAGGACTAGGGACAAGGGGCTGCTGAGGAGAAATTGATTTTGGAACATCAGCCCATTTTGTTCGTGGCCTCCCCAAAGGAAAAGGACTTTAGGACCCATAATTTAAGTTAACCTTTTGAGGTCTCTTAAATTATAGAGTTATACAAATCACTAGATTTGTATCATATAGAGTGATATAAGGTGATGGTATTTAGTATAAGCTTTATTATAATTAAAAATAACTTTTGAATGCATAGGAATAGCCTTCTTTGATGTTTTAAATTTGTGACTTACTAACCTTAGGCTGTCGATACTATTGCTGTCGATGAACAGTTTGTCGATGGTGTCATCGATGGATTATTTTACTTTTAACCTGTTGAGCATTGCGTAATTTATACAGCTAAACTGAGTATGCACTATAATCTAGGTTAGTTTGCTGTAACGAACTGTAAGTGATAAGCAGCCAATGTCAAAAGTAACAAAACTTTAGCGAAGCTAGATCTGATTATAATAGCTATACATTAAATAAACATTTTATGTCGATTCTAGGTATAGAACTGATAATTTAAATCTACTAATCAAAAGCTATCAGCACAATTGAACTTGCAAACTTTCAAAAAAAGGGAAGATAAAACACCTCTTTTTTCTTTACCAAAATATTTTGAATCTAGCATATAATTTCAATTCTCCTAAAAAAATCAAA
>NC_088865.1:48724983-48744648 GCF_032884065.1 Artemia franciscana
GAGAGGTTTTGCTGGATAAGAACCAAGAGTAAAAACCTCTAAAAACAACATAACAGAAGAAGAATAAAATTAAACATGGAGTAAAAAGTAAATCATTAGTATAATCATTTAAAATTTCAGGATTGGTGCTGTAAGTAAATTTTGTCAATAAAAAAAAAGTTCGGCATTTAGTCTTCTGCATAAATATTTATTTCACATACCTAAGATAAACTTCCGAACTTAAAATACCGATCCAAAAGTATGAAACATAAGCATAGCTTAATTATGATAACTAAAAATTGATATTTGAAAAACTAGCCGCTTTTTATTCGACCAAACTTTGACCAGAAGTCTCACAAAAAAATACTTGTTGTGTTTAAGTTTTGTCTGAATATCTACCATATCATAAGGAATGTGATTAAAATTTCGGGTAAAAATTTTTACTTAACGAAAGAAACATTTCAAATGGAAACTCGGATACAACACATTCAACATTTCTTGGTATTCTATATGAAAAATTAATCATGTTCTGCTATAAGATGTTTCTCGAAAAAGGTTCTTGGTAGAAATGATAAATATTGGAGAAGATTATTGAAGTTAGAAAAACTAATAAAATTAGCCAAATTTCAAAAGGATTTCACTTAAAGCTAGAGAACAAGCCTTGGACAATGTTAAAATTGATGTAAGGCACGGAGAATCCTCAGAACTTTTTCAAGTAGAATCCAAATTGGAGGTCTAATTTATCAGAAACAAATTATTAAATTAAAAGATTATAAATCATCAAATTAAAAAAAATTGTCAAATTTAATAATCCTTTAATTATCGAATTTACTATTTGCAATTAATTTATCAAAATTATCTAACACATCTAATTTTTCCAGTCAATAAAATTTTGTTGCTGTCGCACCTAAAGGCTGCTTCTGTCATTTTCAAACTTCTGAGATAAATGCAAAAGAGAAATTTGTTTGCTAAGCTATTTTCAAAGGGTGGATCAGTGGGGCGATTAAAAGCAGAAAAATCAAAATGTGACAGAAAATATGTTGACCTCATTGTCTTCTTTTTGAGAACAACTTAGAGAATAGTTTTTTTCATTAGCTAGGAAGCAAGCGAATGTCCCATATGTCCTTTAGACTAAGCAGTAACAATATTTTACGCCGATGTCTTTCGCAGGGCAGTTCCTGAGAAGTTTGGCTGTCAATTCAGAATTTTACACTGACAAATTAAGAAAAATAGATCAATTTACATCAATACTGTTTCAGGTAGACGGTCAGAAATTTATTTTCGAGACAATCCTACCCTATTAATGGCATCTGCATCTATACAACATTACAAGAAAAATCCCAGATCTTGAAATAAAGACGAAGGGGTTGGGTTTGAAGTTACACACCCCGCGTATTCAAATTCTCCAGTCACCTTATTGTTTTTGCTGCTTGTAACAGCTGGACTCTGTAGTCCTCTTCTAGGTACAAAGCCTTTTTCAAGGAATATCAATTTAATCAAGGTGGATACACCTAGATGAAAGGAAATATTTAATCTTTAGATGATTATGAATAAAAAACGAAAATAAAATTTTATTGATTCCATCATGGGCCTTTGTTTCTTTAAATGTCAAGAATATCTTTTATTTTTATTTTTCTATTACATACTAATTACCTGAATGACACCTCCTCCAACTCCTTCACTTTCTTCTGACAAGAAACATTTCGGTAAATCTAATAGTTTTCCAAGCCAATCCATCATCAAGGTTTCCAATTCTGTACAAGCAGGACTTGCCATCTATAACATATTTAAATGCATAGTTTACTGTTAAAGCTAAAATTTGAAAATATTTCATTATTTTTACTTAATAATTGTCTAGTTTGAATTTTAGATGAATTGAGGCGACCAAAAATAATCAAGGCACAGTAGAGATTTCTTAAAACTAGAATTCGCTAATATTTATTCGGTATATATATATATATATATATATATATATATATATATATATATATATATATATATATATATATATATATATATATATATATATATATATATATATATATATATATATATATATATATATATATATATATATATATATATATATATATATATATATATATATATATATATATATATATATATATATATATATATATATATATATATATATATATATATATACATATATATATATATATATATGTATATATATATATATATATATATATATGTATAATATATATATATATATATATATATATATATATATATATATATATATATATATATATATATATATATATATATATATATATATATATATATATATATATATATATATATATATATATATTGCAACTGATATTGAACAATCGCCACCACTGATATGATCAGGAAAAAGCCCAGATAACCTCTATGTTTTGATATTTTATAAAAATGTATGATTTTGTCTGGATTAAATTCATTATCTGCAACAAAGAGACTGCTTACACGAAAGACGTATTATACTTTTTTTGCTGTTTTCCAATTAACCTTACCTCAGACCTTAGATACTCCTGTGCCTCCAGAGATGCTTAGGGCATATAAGAAGAGTCCACAGTCATCTCTCAACACTGCAGCCATCGTCCCAAAGACATCTTCCCAGTGAAATTCAATTAAGGCATTGAGATTTGTGAGGTAAGCCCGGTAGCTGGGTCAGAGGGTGTTTTTGGGGCATCGTATTTATCTTCTGTTGCAACGTGACTGCCGTAGAAGGACGACCTTCAGTAATCGAGTTTTGGGCACACGGATCACATGCCCGAGGCATCTCCACTTCTTTCCAACAGAACTTACAAGGGCTTGGCTCTAACTTGGAGACGAAAATGTTATTTAGTTTTTAATTAAGGTATACTCTGGGACCAGACCAGAGCTAGTGGCTTAGGGTAAAATTCAGCTTCAAACTTTGCAAGTAAAATTGTACAAGTTTTATAATATGCGTTTTATGTAACACTGTAACATGCATTTATAACATGTATATGACATGCATATAACATGTATTTGTGTAACACTATAACATGCAACTATAACCTGGATGTTATGGAACAGAGAGCCATCTTTCAGGGCTCAAAGTAATTTTAACTAACAATTTTACAGCCGAACGGCTAATATCACTTTGTATTTTTCAGTATAGAGTAGCCTAGGATGCACGATTACTGTGACTTAAAATCGTTTTTTTCCAATAATTATTGGATTGGTTTTAAAATAGTCCATCAACCCATCATCAGACTATCTTCCCTCGCCGTTATATTAATTGGGATCTTTCCGAAAAAATATGGATCTACTCCAGATTATGAATTGTCATCAATTGTAAGGTTATCACTGTGAGTCACAGTTTTATAATAAATTGTAATTATTAGGCAGCATAAAGTTACTAACAGTGAAATTCGTCAAAGGATCGTCCGGCCGTTTGTCACAAACATTCTTCAGAAAAAAAAACTATTCTTATCTTGGACACGTGCTGCGACGAAAGTCGTCTCCCTGGCATAAAACACAGCTGGAAACCCGACGGTAGGCATAGAAGAGGCTGTTCGAAGAATGTGCTGCACAGTACACTGGATCGGGATCAGAAGATGGCTACAACCTTACTGACACCTAAATGGTAGGGTATCATCACAGCGTCAGCCATGCGTGATAAATGGAGAGGCTTCATCAATGCCCTATGTGCCATATGTGGCACTAGAGGAACAAGAAGAAGAAGGAGGAAATAGAGCCGTGCACCACAAATATAACTTTATGTTTGGTCCTCGTTCTGAGGTCTGTAAAGCTGCCGTTAGGGCTTTTTTTGGAAGCTAAAAAGTGAATATTTTTTCAAGGGAAATCTAAATTTTTTCCTTTTGAGATATAGAGCCTCTCTCAAGTATGTTTCCCCAGACCGAAGAAACCCAACCTTGGACTTTAACAGTCCACACAGATTGAATCTTTCTGGATAATACTCTCCATTTCTTCAATGAAAATTTCCGAGGCTCTTAACTTCGCAGGTTAGACTCGATGAACTTAAGGATCACCATAAAAAAGCCTCTATGTCTGTATGTGTTTCTATGTGGCAATACCAATAAGTAAGCTTTGCTTATAACGCCCAGGCAATTTAAAAAGTACCCAATTAAATTGCGATTAATTTAAAACAAAATACTATACTCCGTGGGCATTATGAATAATGCTGAAAACTAAGCGGTAGATTTAAGAAAATTTTGCTCATAATTCCTTACTTTTACATTTCTTCACATACCATACAGCTTGTGACAGCCTGTCGGTTATATGGACTTGACCTCTTGAGCTAATGTTTTACTTAGTATGACTCAAACAAATGAATCTTTTTTGGGACTGCATGGTTTTTTCGCATAAATTTAGACAGGTTACAATCAATTCCCAAATGATCTTTTTATAATTGGGTTTATCTGTTTTTTTTTATACAGTTTCAGCAACAATACCTTATTGTAACAACGTCAATCACGTAAAAGTTGAAAGATCTTTTCTAGATGTACGTAAATCCTAATCAGCTATTTATCTTTCTACATAGGAACTATTCGAAGTGTCTGATGTGCGAAATAGGAATTCGATATTTACTAAGGATTGAAAAAAAACCATTCTAACGAACATCGGGGCGAGTAGTATCACAATTTAGCCTGATCTTTTGATCCTGTAGTGATTCATATTAAGGTACCAGAAAATGTAGAAAAAAGTTTACCAAATAGATCACACTGATCGTCAGAACTAGCAATCTAGTGTTCCAAATTTAGTGAAATTTTTGGAGAAGTACCATATCTTCTGAACACAAGAGAACCTATGGATAAGAGCTTTCACTTTGACTTAACAAACCTCGGGTTTTTTTTCTTACCAGTTTGCTTTTGGATATTTTAGCCTTTTTTATTAGCTCCTAGAAGTGCGGTTTTGTGAGAATTTGTATAATAATTCTTTTTGATAACGCCCAACTCATTCAGCTGCTCGTTAAATCATTCAATAAAGTGCAAGATGGTGCAAGCAGGGTTACCGACTGGTGGAAAAAATTGCTAGATTCTAGTGATTTTTTGGTTAATTAAGTTATTATCTTCAAGATTCATGTGCTGATTTAGTGATTCTTTTTCTTGATGCAATATAAAAAATAAATATTAATAGTGATAAATCACTAGGAGTGGCAAACCTGGGTCATGTGACAAGTAACCGATTGCAAATGATTTCTGATTGGCCAGCTTGAGTCATATTGTATACATGTTGTTACACTTTTGTTAATTAAAAATATGCCCTTGTTAATAATAGCAGTATTTACAAGGACAAGTCAATGTGACAAATTACTCTAGATTATTATAGGCAAATATAAATTATAAAATTGCCCTGTTTCATTGGTCATTATTTTTGATGACAAAGAAGTATGAAATCTGCCTTAAATGATCAAACTCCCAATAATATATACATCGCTATTAGAATAAAACTCGGTATTAAAGTTTCGTTTACAATTTGTACGGCTCGTTCCTTGCTTACTGTTCCTTACCACGAACTGTTAGAGAAACATAAGCGTTTGGGAGGCGACATGGTAGCGTAATGACTCGCTAGCAGTAGTTGTACGATTCTTCTATCTGCTTGAGAACATTGTTATTGTAAAAATTTGTTATCGAAAAATTAAATTAACCTAATTAAGGATTAGTTAGATAAATTAAGCTCGCTGTACAGGAATACCCTCTTAGATTTACTCACCCAAGTAAAACCAATGCATCCAATTGCATCACTCAACATGTCAGCGAGCAAGGATGGCCAAGAATTTCCTGTTGGGTAGTAAGCATGAAAATGGGGCGAATGCCAATGTGTTACCTTAAAAAAACAAAAAAGTGCTGTATATAACTGTGTTTTCTATGCAAACTTAAAAAGCTGGTCGGGCACGTACACATTCTAATGAAGGGGGTTTCGTGTTTTGGTGAATGTAATTTTGACACAGCTTTCTATATCATTTTTACATTTTATTAAATAGAAAAAAGTTTTTTTTTTAACTGCAAGTAAGGAGCGACATTAAAACTCCAAACGAACAGAAATTACTCCGTATACGAAAGGGGTTTTCCCTCCGCAACACCTCGCTCTTTACGCTAAAGTTTGACTCAGTCATAACTGCACTTTTTAAAACAATAAAAAACTTTAGCGTAAAGAGCGAGGCGTTGTGGAGGGACAACCCCTTTCGTATACGGAGTAATTTCTGTTCTTTTTAAGTTTTAATGTCGCTCCTTACTAGCAGTTAATTTTTTTTTTTTTCTGAACGTTTTTGAATTAATACAAGTTTTGATTTTGCCACACCGCACATGAATAATTAAAACGAAAGTTGCATATTATTTTTTTTTGCTAAATGGCTTTCTCATAGTTTTAATCGGGTGATTTTGATAAGAAAATCGAGTGGGGGACGAGGCCTAGTTGCCTTCTAATTATTAGCTACTTAAAAGTGCAACTAGATTTTTTTTTACGAACGTTTTTGTTAGCAATAAACATACGTACCTTGCGAATTAACTTAGGTAACGAACTTCTATATTTGTGTATTTTTATTACGTATATCAGGGGATTTGTCCCCTTGTCAATACCTTGCTCTTTACACTAAAGCTTGAATTTTATCCCAAATCTTTAAGAATGACTCCTGAATCACAAAGGCCGTAGAATAAATAGTTGAGACTACTAAAGACACTTTAACTTAAAGAGCAAGGTATTGTGGAGAAGACGAACCCCCCTATAAATGTAATATCTTATGTTCGTTTTAAGTGTTAATGCTACTCATTACTTCCAGGAGAAAAAAATTTATTTAGTTTATCATTTTTTTAAATAAGGGTAGAAAATCCTGCGCCCCCTTCATGGAAATTCTCTTCCCTCATGATTAATTCCTCCATGTAAACATCCTCCCACGTAATCCCCTCCCACCCCAAAGCGAAAAAGTCCCCCTGAAAATGTCTCTACACTTCATAATGACCGTTACTATGTGTAAACAATGGTCAAAGTTTGTAACTTGCAGCCACTCCCTCGGGGACTGTAGGGGATTAAGTCGGCCTCAAAGACTTAGTTATTAGGTTTCCGACTAAGTTGAACAGAATGGCTATCTCAAAATTTTGATCAAGTGACTTTGGGGAAAAAAAGTGCGTGGGTGGGGGCCTAGGCCCTCCAATTTCTTGTCACTTAAAAAGGACACTAGAACTTTTAATTTCCGTTAGAATGAGCCCTTTTGCAATATTATAGGACCACTGGATCGATACGATCACCCCTTGGGAAAAAAACAAGCAAATAAACACGAATCTGTGATCTGGCTTCTGGCAAAGAATACAAAATTCCACATTTTTGGAGATAAGAGCTTGAAAATTTAAAGTAGGGTTCTCTGATATGCTGAATCTGATTTTGTGATTTTCGTTAATGTTCTACGATATGTAGGGGGTGTTTTCTCCTATTTTCTAAAATAAGGCAAATTTTCTCAGGCTCGTAACTTTTGATGGGTAGAACTAAACTTGATGAAACTTATATATTTAAAATCAGCATTAAAATGTGATTCTTTTGATTTAATTACTGGTATGAAAATGTTTTTTAGAGTTTCGGTTACTATTGAGCCAGGTCGCTCCTTACTACAGTTCGTTACCACTAACTGTTTAAAAAGCTTTGGTATTATTTTAAAATAGCCATGTAAGTAAAATATCCGTGTATAAGCCTAAGCCTTTTTGAAACAGAGATGCCAAGCTTCCTTTTAGTTCAAATAGCGCAGCAGATTTCCTAGCTAATTAGTCTCAATACCATAAGGAGGAGAACAATCATCAGAATAAAACATGAAAGTGAAAAAGCTCAAATTCTTACAGACTTTTATTCGATACATTTACCCAAATTGTTTCAAGAGATATACAAGAACTTTTTACACAGAGAAGGCCTCTTTAGGGGTACCCCTCTGAGGGGTATACATAAATGCACATAGTTAAAAGTATTAGTAATCGGGTTATTTTTTAGGATTTGAGGACGGAAAAGAGTCAAATGCGCTAAAACTCCTTATTGTCAAATCCAGTATGTATTGTACTGTTTCCTGCTGATTGCAATTTTAAATATGTTTCTCTTATCTTTTAACATAAAGCTTCAGATTAAAAAACAGATAAATAAACAAAAATGAAATTGAACATATTAAAGAGTTATATAGGTCGAGGTTACTTACCCCGGGCATAATAACTCTTTCAATGTCACCAAGAATGTTCTCCCACTTTTCAGGATTTTCAGGAGCCTCTCCAGGCAAAAGTGTTCGAATATACCCTGGCTCTATAGATGGGAGTACTTGTCTGTAATAAATTAAATATCCATAAGATATTGCACAAATCTTTCATACTCAGTATTTTAAGACAACAAAATATGTAACCTAATTGCTCTACTTTTGCCTAACACCATAAGAAATATGAGCGGTTGTAACAAAGTATCTTGCAGTTTTATAGTTTAGTGCATAAATAATATCTTAGACCACACTGCTTTTCCATTTACAAAACTTAAGCGACAGTCAGAATAGTTCCGTCGAGGCTGTTATCTTCGAAAATCCATCTGTTGATTCCTTTAAAAAAAAGTTCAACAGCAAAGAAAAATCTAGGGAACAGTTGGGCAGATGATATATAGGTTGTGTAACAGCTCGTAACTGAACCCAATCGTAATTTGTTTCACTACTTAAAAAAGATAAAAAGGGAAAGAGCTTATTGGTGCTCATTTTCTTTAAATAATACAATTTTTTATTAAAGTGTTTTAAAATGAATTTGGTAAATAAAGCAATGCAATTACCCAGACCCATGAACAACATTTATTGCACTCATCTTCACTTTCAGCAAAACGCTACACTATACGAAAAATTGAGCAGAAAAATAAAAATCATTTAAATAAAGCAATTACAAAAAATAAAAAAAACAACTCATTAATTAATAAAACAGTCCGAACATTTCTACTCTACGTCCGGGTACAAAGGATAAAAAGGAAAAAAAAGGAAAAAAGAAAAATCATCTAAAGAAAAAGAGAAAAAACAGCACAAAAAGAGAGCCCCCTCCCCCTCCAAAAAACAAATGAACAACATGAACAACATTTGTTTTACTCATCAACACTTTCAGCAAAACACTACACTAACCGAAAAATCAAGCGAGAGAAATGGATTTAATTTAAATAAAGCAGTTACAAAAAATTAAAAACAAACAAATCATTAATTAATAAAACAATCCGAATTTTCTACTCCACGTCAAGATACAAAGGATAAAAAGGAAAACAAGGAGAAAATCTAGGCAAATAATCTAAAGAAAAAGGCAAAAAAAGCACAAGAGAACCCCCCCACCCCAAAAAAAACAAGTAAATAATATTTACATCTTAAAAAACTTTCACAATGCTACAAAACAGTTGCACAGAAATAACACCAAAAATCTTTTGTATAGCAGACTTTTCAAACAGTTCGTGGTAACGAACTGTAGTAAGGAGCGACCCGGCTCAACAGTAACCAAAACTCTAAAAAATTGAATTTTGATATCAATAGCTACATCAAAAGAATTGCATTTTAATGCTGATTTTAAATATATAATTTTTATCAAGTTTAGTCTTACCCATCCACAGTTACGAGCCTGAGAAAATTTGCCTTATTTAAGAAAATAGGGGGAAAAACCCCTAATAGTCATAGAATCTTAACGAAAATGACACCATCAGATTCAGCTTATCAGAGAACCCTACTGTAGAAGTTTCAAGCTCCTATCTACAAAAATGTGGAATTTTGTATTTTTTGCCAGAAGACAAATCAAGGGTGCGTGTTTATTTGTTTTTTTTTCTTTTTCCCAGGGGTCATCGTATCGACCAAGTGGTCCTAGAATGTCGCAAGAGGGCTCATTCTAACGGAAATGAAAAGTTTTAGGACCATTTTTAAGTGACCAAAAAAATTGGAGGGCTTCTAGGCCCCCTCCTACGCTAATTTTTTTCCCAAAGTCAACGGATCAAAATTTTTTGATAGCCATTTTGTTCAACGTAGTCGAAAACCATAATAACTATGTCTTTGGGGATGACTTACTCCCCCACAATCCTTGGGGGAGGGGCTGCAAGTTACAAACTTTGACCAGTGTTTACATATAGTAATGGTTATTGGGAGGTGTACAGACGTTTTCAGGGAGATTTTATTTTGTTTGGGGGTGGGGCTGAGGGGAGGGGGCTATGTTGGAAGATCTTTCCTTGGAGGAATATGTCATGGAAGAAAAATTCAATGAAAAGGGCGCAGGATTTTCTAGCATTACTATAAGAAAACAATGAAAAATAAACATGAAAACGTTTTTTCAAATTAAAGGAAGGAGTAGCATTGAAACTTAAAACGAACAGAGATTATTACGCATATGAGGGGTTCTAAAAATACTTTAGCATAAAGAGCGAGGTATGTAGGAGGAGATAAATAACTCGCTCTTTATGCTAAAGTATTTTTAGTAATTTCAACTATTTATTCTACGGCCTTTCTGATTCAGGGGTCATTCTTAAAGAATTGGGACAAAACTTACGACTTAGTGTAAAGAGCGAGGTATTAACGTGGGTACAAACCCCCTCGTATACATAATAAAAATATAAGATTATGAAAGTTTGTTGCGTAAGTTAATTCTTAAGTTACGTATATTTTTTACTAATAAAAACGTTCGCTAAAAATTAAAAGTTCTAGTTGCCTTTTTAAGTAACCGAAAAATTGGAGGGCAACTAGGCCTCCTTCCCCATCCCTTATTTCTCAAAATCGTCTGATCAAAACTAAGAAAAAGCCATTTAGCCAAAAAAAGAATTAATATACAAATTTCATTTTAATAATTTATGTGCGGAGAGGCAAAACCAAACATGCATTAATTCAAAAACGTTCAGAAATTAAATAAAAAAAAACTAATTTTTTAGCTGAAAGTAAGGAGCGACATTAAAACTTAAAACGAGCAGAAATTACTCCGTATATGAAATGGGTTGTCCCCTCCGCAATCCCTCGCTCTTTACGCTAAAGTTTGACTCTTTGCCACAATTCTACTTTTTAAAACAATTAAAAGCTTTAGCGTAAAGTGCGAGGGATTGCGGAGGGGACAACCCATTTCATATACGGAGTAATTTCTGTTCGTTTTAAGTTTTAATGTCGCTCCTTACTTTCAGCTAAAAAAATTAGTTTTTTTTATTTAATCTCCTCCATAGATTCGGATTGGCAAATGGGATGTCCCGTCCCATTGGCGAATGGAAAATTATAGATTATTGTGACGGTTTTGCAGTACTGTGAAAATTTATTCAGATGTGAGTTTAAATTTTTTTTTTTGTCTTTTGTTTATTCTTCTCTTCTTGTGTTGTTTTGTCTTTTTCTTCAGATGATTTGCATATTTTTCCTGTTTTTTCCGTTGATAAAGGCACACGGATCTGGAGTAGAAATATTCGGATTTTTTTTTTTTTATTAATATGTAGTTCGTTTTTTATTTTTTTGTCACTGATTTATTGAAAATAAATTTATTTTTCTCAGTTTAACAAAAAATTGTGTTGTTTAAAGAAAATAAGCACCAATAAGCCCCTTTTCTTTTTATCTTTTATAACAGTGGGATTACTTCATAAAATATACGGGGTTAGGGGGGGGGGCAAATCATCTACATTTACAATCCTTATTTTACATATAATTTATAATATTTATATTCTAATTTACACTCTTTGCCCCAGGGCTATGAAGGCATGGCTTTGCTGGGGACGTAGCTATTCGACCTTTGGCCTGGTTTGGAAAAATAACAATTTGAAAATTTTTGCTCATTCTTGACGAAAGAAGTCACCCTAAAAGGGAAAGGAGGGATGGAAATGGTTGTCCTCTAATCACTCTTCGACATCCCTGAAACATACCTTGAAATTTTCAACTTCATTCCCTCAGCCGTTCCTTATATATTGCTTATTTTGCTTTTTGCCAACCAGCAAGCGCATTATATTTTTATTGTGTTTGACATTCCTCTCAACATTTCTTTGAAGTTTCACCTTAATACCCTGAGCCTCTTTGGAGACTCATGATCACACTTGCTCTCCTTTACCAATAAAAAATCTTATGTGTTAACAAAAGGCCTCTCCCCACGGGCCTTGTGGGTTCTGTCAACCCCTGAGGTATAGTTATTTGACCTTTCAAATATCTTGAACAAAGTGGCTATATCAAAAATTTATTCGGGTGCATTTGTGAAAATAGGGGTGCAAGAGAGGGACTATTTGCCCCAACAACTTTCAACTCTTAAAAAGCGTATTAGAACTTTCAATTTCCAATCGAATAGGCCCCTTCTTAAGCTTATATATGAAGTACCTCTGGAAAAAATAATAATCACATTGAAGTCTAATGGCTCTTTACCATAGACAAGGCTTTAGCCTTGGCTCAGATAAAATACCCTTCAACATTCTCCAAAGTTTCACCTTAATATCCCTCTCCTTTTCGGATGCACCCAAAACCAAACATTTCCCATTTTCCTACTGATAAATCATACATCTTAAAAATGGGAAAAATACATAACTTTAAGTCCTTGCCCCGGAGCAGGGGGTGGGGGCATGGCATCCCTGGAGGTATAGCTTTTAGACCTATTTGCTGCTTTGAGCAAAATGACAATTTCAAAGTTTCGATCAGTGATCAGCCGAAGGGGGAGCCTAAAAATTCAAGGCCGGCTACTCTCCAATATTTCTTAAACATCTTCTCAAAATATCTTGCAAGTTTCATATATTTTCAGCAAGCACATAGTGTGTTTTGGGTCTGTTCGGAATCTCTCTCAATATTTCCTTAATAATTTAACCTTAATGCTCTAAAAAAATTTCCAGATCCAGGATCAAACAAACTCTTTTTTCCAAGAATAACTTATATGCTAATAAGGGGGAAACTTGAATAAGTTACAGCCCTTGTCCCAGGGGCTTTGACGGGTTGTCAAACTCTGAGGCATAGTAGTTTATCTTTTGGATTATTTTGAACAAAATGGATATCTCAGAATTTTGATCGGGTTCATTTTGAGAAAAAAAGGAGTAACTTCTCTCTTTCCCCCAAAAAATTGGAAAAGAAGCTACTTATTTATAGCCAATGATTTATTGGCTAGGTTTCCTTCGATTACTTTCGAATCTTTAAAAGGGTACTAGAAGTTCCAATTTAACGACGATTTAGCACCGTCCTAAGTTAATGCGATCATTCCTTGCATACGATGTGCCTGGAAATAAACATAACGCTTTAAAACCTTATGGCCCTTTACTACAGGAATTTACTATGGGTCCTTTAATAGAGCGTTACCAACGAATATTAAGAAGCAGAAAATCTTATGAAACAAAATATCAGAGGTTTAAAGATCACAAGACAAGGATGGCATATCACTGATACTGATTTTACTGCAAATATTGTACGAACAATCATAGGAAACATTGTAAAAGAAAAGAAAATCCAGAAAATGGTGAAAGTTCAGTGTCAATATTTCATTTTTTTAGTAAACACGACAAACAATGGAGTGCATTTTTAATTTGGAAGTGATACAAAACCTTACACACATAAAGATTAAGCTAATAAACTTTGATCTTAAACAAAGTACATATACGTCTGTCAGATAGTTCGTTAAAAAAGGAAGTTGGTAATGATAAAGCCATCAAAGTATTGGATTTTTATGATAATTGTATATTTTGACTAGCTAAATCTAGCTTTACGAACCACAAGTTAAGAACCCAAGAAAATTTATCTTATCTTCAAATACTTACCAATCCTTAGACCTTAAATCCTTTTCTGGCTCCAGAGGTACACAGGGCACCCACAAAGGGACTACCAATTTTCCCGCAATTTTTATAATTCCAGTATATCCTGGACCCAGTATATTGAAGTGTTCAGTTTTCACAGATCCGCCTGGTACATTCGGTGTATGGTGTTTCTGGGTCTGCTTCTGCAACGTAAACCAGATTATTACCCGTAGAGAGCTGCATTAGATGGCTGGATATTATCTATACGAGGTATTTGACCAAGCTATCTCTATTGACAAGATTTTATTGTATTTGTCACAAGAGGCTAACCTGTTTAATTGTGGATGGATTGTTTGGTTATCTTCTGCCACCAGTGGATGTTGAGGATTCTTTTGAGATTCTCAAAATGTTGAGGTTCTCGAAAGCACTCACAGCAGAACTAGGATGACGTTGCTATGAAAGGGTAGCAAATTTTAGCCGTAAAGAAAAGCTTTGAGACGACCAAACTTTCCATTGTCTATTGAAGACTCCAGTGGCCTAAGCAATTCTTGTGAGGATTTGTTTTCTAGTAGATCTTGTATTTTTGATTATTATTCCTATGTATTTGAAATGGATGATTTGTTTTAATTGCTAGTCTCCAAAGCGAGGCTCAGGGGTAAATCTCCTGTGACCATGCATTTTGTTTTTCAATTTACTTTTAGGCCGACCTGGCAGACCTGGCAGACATGATTCTAGTATGGCGATGTCGCCAGTGAAGCCTTTCATGCTCAGGCGTACTTCAGAATTAAGCTGGATGCTTTTTGTGCTGTGCTTTGCACGGTATAATCAATTACGATTGCAAAGAGTAGTGGCAACAAGACGCAGCCTTGTTTGACTCATGACAGGCTATGAAAGAAATGGGTTTCGCCGCTTGTCGTCTTTACACACCACTCATTGTCTTTAAAGAAAACAATAGTAAGAAAAACTATCTTTTTAGGGATTCTGTAGTACAGTAGGATCATCCACAGACTATGACGGCTCATTTAGTCAAAAGATTTTTCAAAACCGATGAATATCATATGGATATTTGATCAGCACTCTCTGTTTTCTTCCATCAGTTGTTGTAAACATAATTTAAGATCCACATAAGAAGGGTTTGGTTTGAATCCATGTTACTCCTTACAAAGGTGCCTGTCAAACTGTGAACTGATTCCCTGCCGTAAAATAAGTGACAACAATTTACTGAGTATCAGAAGCAGAAAGATTCCACGCCAGTTGTCTTTGAGGTTGGCGTCTCCTCTATTGAACAACGTTACACGTATACTGTATTTCCACTTTGACTGTTACCCTTATTGCTCCAAGGAAAGCCGTTTAGACAATTAGAAATGTCATAACCGATACCATTATCATTTCTGCGGAAGTGTGGTCTTCGCCAGATGACTAGATAGTTTCAGATTTTGTTTCGATGCAGCAGTTTCGTTGGATGACGGAGGATCTTTGTTGACATTTAAGAAGAACAAAACTGTTGCTTGAATCTCTGGGGGTTTTCTGCCTTAGGTCTGTTCCACAGCTTTTCAAAGTGGCTATCCCAGAATTTGCTCGCCACAGACAGCTTGGTTATCAGGTTGCCCGAGGAGGATTCCCAGTCCATGCTGAATAGAGGAATTCTCGACAATTATCTCATTGGTGATTTTATGTACAGCTTTTGAGTTACCTCTCTCCACTGCTTCTTCTACCAGCACAACTTGCCACTCAATCAAATTTCTCTGATCATTTCTGGCACTGTCTTTCATTTCTTTATCCGTGGCTCTATATTCTTTACTTCTGAAGATCTGGTGGTCGAGGTCTTGTCTTTGGATAAGTGATGCTTTTATTATTTTCCTTTTCCCTATGTTATTCCATGTATCGTCAGACATCTATTGGTCCTTTGGACTTATGCAGTGGCCAATGCTGGCTTTCCCTGTATAATGAAAGCAGAGTCTTATGCTTTCTCAGGTTTGTTGGCTGCTTCAAAGATTGGGTTTGAGGGAGTCGTTTTGGCATTTTTATTTATTTTTCAACTTGAGGGATATTTTTGCTGCCATAAGGTTATGGTTTGAGCCAGCGGAAGCTCCTCTTAGTCCCTTATATAAAGTAGGCCTAATTTCCAGTTCTTACTTCAGGAACAGTTGTCAATCTAATTTCGGGTAAGGCAAACGGGTTATGTCCATGAGTGTGTGTGCACGTTCTGGTGGGCAAATATGGTCCTTCCTGTTATTTAGCTGGAAAAACCATGCTCACTGAGGTCGGGCGGAGAGTGAGATCGGTCGTTTCCATTTTGTACTGATTTTGAAGCCTCCATAAAAAATGCTATATCGTGCCGTGGTATGTCTTCGGCTACCGATTTGAGTGCTACTATTTGAGTGTTTTGTCTTTGACACGTTGGGAGCGTACTTAGTAGGTGCGTAGTAGGCTACTATTGTCAGTTTCACATGGACGCCTATGAAGCGAGATTTCAGTTAACATTACCGTCTACTGCAGTATAGCTAGAGATGTTTGATTTGTTGACATAAGGGCAACTTCGAATTTACAGCTCTGCAAGGACTCGCTGCAGAAAATAGTCATATATCTGTCAAGTATATTTGATCCATAGCCAATCCACCAAACCTATGTCAGAGCCAGAAGGTTAAGGTGGTAATTTTGAAGAAGTCACAGCTTTCGCCAATACTCGGAAGCCTAATACTTAGTGCAAAAGTTCTGGAAATCAAATCTAAGGTGCTGTTTCGCATTCATAAATCTTGTCCATGCGCTTGTGGTAGTTGTCATAAAAAAAAACAGTTCGATCTGAGGTTTAATCTTGGTGTTTAAGTTTCATTGGTATGTTTCCCCAAGGGCTGGTCCTCGAAGTGTATGGGAAGGCCACAGCCAAATCCTCCTCTAATGACAAACTTGGAACAGTCATGCTCCACTGACCTTTCCGAGGCGAGGCGACTCACACAGTTGAAATTACTATGTAATTACCTTGAAATTATTGCATTATCTATAATAATTTCTTGAAAATATCTTCAAATAAGAAGCAAAAGGCCCAAAAAAGCAAATGATCTTTACAAAAGTTACACCGTCAAATTTAGAATATCAGCGAGTTCTAATGCAGAAGTTCCAAGCCTCGATCAATAAAAATAAGAAATTTTTTTGTCCGAAAAGAATTATGACAAAACCATGTTTATTTTCTTTTTGTTTTGTTTTCCCCAGGGATGATCACATCAAACCTATGGCCTCAGAAAATTGGAAGAAGGCACACTCAAATGAAAATTAAAATTTCTAGTGCCCCTTTTAAGTGTCAAAAATTTTGCCACAGTAAAGTGGTGTTTTCTATAACTTTGTGGCACGAAACAATAGGTTCACCTAAATGAGGGGGAAAAAGTTATGGGTTGAAAATTCTGAGAATTTTGTCCGAGGCAATAATATCAGAAAACTATTCATTGGGCTTCCCAGTTTCAGAAGCAGTGATGCCATTGGATAATCACCTTGCTGGGAACGACGTAGTCCATGAAAAATAAACTCTAATAACTCTATATTGAGATTTTAAATTCTACAAAAAGTAATGCAGCCCAGTCACACATTCGTTCCTTAAAAGTCAAATAATTCATACAAATTAAATATTTAATATAGGCATTTACTTCACTGCTTTATTTATCTTAGTTGATGCTCTTGATTTCTCCTAAAAATATATTTAGTGATGTGTAAATGCAAATCAGCAATTGTGAAGGGGTCTAGGAAGAGGTGGGGATATCAGATGCAGAATTTCCATGCATATAAACAATAATACGCCTCCCTGTCCACCCAAAATTTTGTGGCAAAAATATTAATACGAAGTTATTCAACACACTACTGTTGATTGGAAATTTTGACCAAATATTCCAATTCCGTCCAGAACTTCAACTACAATTCAACATGTAATTATTTTGCAGATTAAAGCTGAAAATGTGGGGCAATATTGATTAAATTACAATTATTGATATAAACAATTTAACACCAAGAAATCAGGGCCTTATGAGGCCGGTAGCTAAACATATATTGGTTAGGCGTGGGAATGATTTGAAAAATGATTAGAAATTAAAAAAAAGAGGAATGTAGAAACTTAAAACTAATAGAAATTCACCATTCTCAGCCCCTCACTGTTTACGCTAAGGTTTGACTTTTTTTTCCCAATTCTAGAACGACTGCTGAAACACAACGGCAGGTGAACTGGAATACAAATTTTTTTGAAGCCCCAAAAAACTTTATTGTAACGAGCGAGGGGTTGAGGATTTTTTCAAAGAAAAGTAAATAACTATCTTATACCAAAAAGTAATATGAAAATATTTAATTCAAAGAAGGGTTTTCTTAATGTTGTTTTGCATACACCCTTGCTTTTTTTCATAGTTTTTGGAACTTTGTATCTCTCTCTCTCTCTCTCTCTCTCTCTCTCTCTCTCTCTCTCTCTCTCTCTCTCTCTCTCTCTCTCTCTCTCTCTCTCTCTCTCTCTCTCATGCTATGATGAATCATCTTGTCGTAACCAGCACCACAATTCAGCACAAGCTGAGCCATCTAGTGACCTGGCATTCCAACGACGGTGTTACTAAGGCCCAAATTGACTTCATTCTCATCCGCCAACGTTAGAGATGTTCAGTAATAGACTCCCGCTCTTATAACGGTGCAGACACACACCCAAAACCAGGGTCTGATCACGAGCTAGTGCTTTCAAAAATACTACTTCGTCATGTATCTCGGAAAGAGAATAAACCAAAAGCTCGAATCGATATTGGTAGGTTGTAAGATAAAGAAGTTCAACAAACTCTAAATATGGAGCTAACAAACTGTTTTGATGCCCTAAACTTGAATGAAGAGGAAAACTGTGACCCTGATTAAAGATGAAAGACCTTCAAAACAGTAAGAGAGAGACAGAGACCACTGAAGAGATTCTAGGCCGAACAAAATTAAAAACTACAGCATTGGATTACCATTGGAGCTCAGTTACTAGTCGAAGAACTTAGAAAAAAGGTGAGTAGCCCTAAACATATCCCGAAAGAGTTGCGCAGACAGGTCAATTGCTCTGCTCGTCTAGACCACCGCAAAATGTGGGAAGGGACTGCTTTGTCTTTAGAAAAAGCACCACACGCTCATGACACCCACAAACTCTACCTGGTTCTTAAGGGATCGACTGGTAAGAAATCTGCTGTGTCTGAATTTGTCAGAGAAAGAGCAGGAAATGTCATTAGCTGTCAAAAGGAACGTTTGATCAGATGGAAAGATCAATTCGAAATACCACTTAATCAATTCCCGTCATCCCGTCATCAATTCCTGGTTGTTTCCCCCTGGTGTTAAAAAAGAACCTTACAGCATCGAGCTGGCCACCCCAATACGAGCGGAAATATCCAAAACGATTAAGGTCCTGAAGAACAATAAATCCCCGGGCCAAGATGGTCCCCCCCGGAAATATATAAACAGTATCCCGAGATCACACTAGAGCAGCTCCATGGTATCCTTGGGGAGGTAAGGAGGACAAACACATTCCCAAAAGGATTGGAAGACTTGGAAAAAATTCCCAAAAGAATTGGACTTCCTTTTTACAGTAAAGCTGATAAAAGCGAGTGCAAAAATTATCGGGGAATAAGTGTAATTGACATTGCAGTAAAAATTTTCGGGATTATCCTCCTTAACTACTTCAAGGCACCAAGGGAGAAAAGAACTCGTGAAAATCAAGCCGGTTTCCATCCTGGTAGAGGCTGCACTGACAATATTTTGTGCTCCTGCTTATTTTCCAGCAGTTTGAAAGATATAATTTGCCCTGATTCTGATATTTCTGGACTTCGTTTCTGCCTTCGATACAATCACTCGCCAAACACTTTGTAAAATTCTTGAAATTGATGGCTCTGAAATTTATCGAACTACTTAGAGCATACTACAAGGGTTCTTTGAGTCGAGTTCGAGTTTACAGACCAGAGACTTAAAGAATTTCTGGTTGAGCTTGGAATAAAACAAGGTTTCGTCCTGTCTCTGGCTCTGTTT